>NC_134909.1:9118700-9206309 GCF_041734735.1 Babylonia areolata | reverse complement strand
GGGATCTGGTTACACCTTCTTCTGGAGTGGACGAGGAAGCGAAGAGCGACGTGAGGCTGGCGTTGGTTTTGCAGTAAAAACAGCACTTGTCAGCAAGCTAGCTGGAATCCCAAAGGGAGTCAACGATAGGCTTATGACCATGAAACTCCCACTGGCATCTGGCCAGAAGCACCTCACCATTGTCAGTGCCTATGCCCCAACCATGACCAACCCGGATGAAGTGAAGGCGAAGTTCTACGAGGACCTTCACTCTGTCATTGCTGCTATCCCTAAAGCAGACAAGCTCATCATTCTTGGGGACTTCAATGCTAGAGTTGGCTCTGACTACATCTCCTGGGATGGAGTGATTGGAAAGCACGGTGTGGGCCACTGCAACTCAAATGGATTGCTTTTGCTTCAGACCTGTGCAGAGCACGAACTGCTGATAACCAACACAGTTTTCTGCCTCCCTACCCGTAACAGGACGTCATGGATGCACCCTCGCTCAAAGCATTGGCATCTCATCGATTATGTCATTGTCAGGAAAAGGGATAGGCAAGATGTACGTGTAACAAAGACCATGTGTGGCGCCGAGTGTTGGACAGACCATCGCCTTGTAGTCTCGAAGCTGAATATTCGAATCCAGCCCAAGAGACGCCCCCAAGGCCAGAAGGCTCCAAAACGGCTCAACATCGCTAAGTTGAAAAACATCACCATTAAACAGTCCTTTGTGGAGCTGCTGGAAGATCGTCTGGAATCCGCCTCTCTGGACAACCAGAATGTGGAGTCTGACTGGAGGACCCTGCGTGAGCTGATCTATAGTACAGCTTCAGAGACCCTGGGACCCATGTCCAGAAAGCACAAAGACTGGTTTGATGAAAACTGTGATGAAATCAAGCAGCTTCTGGATGAGAAACGCCATCTGCATCAAGCCTACCTGAGCAACCCAAAGTCCACATCAAAAAAGGATGTGTACGATGCCATCCGCAGGACTGTTCAGCAAAAGTTACGCCAGATGCAGGATAAGTGGCTGAGTGACAAAGCTGATGAGATCCAGGGATATGCTGCCAGGCACGATATGAAGAGGTTCTATGATGCCTTAAAAGAAGTCTACGGCCCCACATCCTCAGGATCATCCCCCCTCCTCAGTGCAGATGGGAATACCTTGATCACCGAGAAGGAGAAAATTCTCGAACGCTGGGCTGAGCACTTCAACAGTGTCTTAAATCGCCCTTCCTCCATAAATGATGAAGCCATAGACCGTCTCCCACAAGTCCCCATCAACGAAGCACTGGACGATCCGCCAACACCTCTTGAGACCCAGAAAGCAATTCGTCTGCTATCCAGTGGCAAAGCACCTGGCTCAGACTCCATACCAGCAGAGGTCTACAAGGATGGAGGCACTGTGCTGACTGAGAAGCTCCATCAGCTGTACTCACTCATGTGGAAAGAAGAGACGATCCCCCAGGATTTCAAAGATGCATCTATCATTCACTTGTATAAGCGAAAGGGGAACCGGCAAGCCTGTGATAACCATCGGGGCATTTCCTTGCTGTCCATCGCAGGCAAGATACTTGCCAGGATCCTACTAAACCGCCTCACAGCACACCTTGACCAAGGTCATTTGCCTGAGAGCCAATGTGGATTCCGGAAAGAGCGCGGAACCACCGACATGGTGTTTGCTGCAAGGCAGCTGCAAGAGAAATGTCAGGAGCAAAATGCTGATCTGTTCTCCACCTATGTCGACCTCACTAAGGCCTTCGACACCGTGAGTAGAGAGGGACTGTGGAAGATCATGGCCAAGTACGGATGCCCTCGGAAATTTATTTCCTTGGTCAGCCAATTCCATGAAGGCATGCAGGCTCGAGTCCAGGACAAAGGCGAAACATCTGCTCCTTTTGCTGTCACAAATGGTGTCAAGCAAGGCTGCGTCCTGGCTCCAACGCTGTTCAGCCTCATGTTCTCTGCAATGCTTACTGATGCCTTCAGAGATGGCGATGTTGGAATTGGCCTAAAGTACCGAACAGATGGTAAATTGTTTAACCTCAGAAGGCTTCAAGCAAAAACGAAGGTCATGACAGACATCATCAGAGACTTTTTGTTTGCTGATGATTGTGCCCTCAACGCTGGATCTGAAGCTGACATGCAACTCAGCGTTGACAAGTTTGCCACTGCCAGCAGGAACTTCGGCCTTACCATCAGCACGAGGAAAACTGAAGTTCTCCATCAGCCAGCCCCAGGGAAACCCTACGTTGAGCCCAACATCACAGTCAATGGTCAGAGACTCAGTGCGGTGGAGCGGTTCACATACCTTGGCAGCACACTGTCACGAAATGCGACCATCGACGATGAAGTGAACGTCAGGATTGCAAGAGCAAGCGCAACTTTTGGTAGACTCAGTGCAAATGTCTGGAACAGAAGAGGCATTAGTCTTGAGACCAAGCTAAAGGTCTACAGAGCAGTAGTTCTCCCCACACTACTGTACGCCTGCGAAACTTGGACAGTGTACCAACGACATGCCAAGAAGCTGAACCACTTCCACACAACATGCCTCAGGAAGCTACTGAACATCAAGTGGCAAGACAAGACCCCTGACACCGAGGTGCTCGCAAAAGCCACCCTTCCCAGCATCTTCACCATCCTGATGCAGTCCCAGCTTCGCTGGGCTGGACACGTGGCGCGCATGCCAGACCATCGGCTGCCCCAAAGGCTCTTCTATGGCGAGCTGCAACAAGGGAAGAGATCACACGGAGGTCAGAAGAAGCACTTCAGAGATACTCTGAAAGTCTCTCTGAAAGCGTTTGATATCAACCCGGACTCCTGGGAGGAATCTGCAGTGGACCGTGACAAATGGCGTGCTGCTGTGCACAAAGGCGCCAGGTTGTGCGAGGCCAACAGGACTGCTGCAGCTGTTCAGAAGAGGCAGGCCAGAAAGTCACGGGCAAACAAGCTCCCTGACAATGGTATGCCTGTCTTTGTCTGCCCCAACTGTCAGCGAACATTTCGTGCGCAGATTGGACTATTCAGCCATCTGCGCATTCACAGATAGATTCATGAGCATCCTCCCCCCCAATCCACCACCACCCTCCCCCCATCCCCCAGCTGGATGACAACGATGGTCATCATCGATCTCGATGGACACACACACATAGATTACATCCACACTACCGCCTGCATCTATAGACTCAGTCCAAGCTTCAAGAACATCTAGTCACTGGGTGATGCACGAGCGCCCCTTTACAAATCCTTCTGCTCCTTGCATAACAGGTCATTCATCTCCATATGTGGGGGGGTCAGGAAGGGGGCCATCGTCTTCTTTTGTGAATACACTCTGGAAAAAGTGGTTAAGTAGCTCTGCTTTTTCTTCATCAGTCTTCGTCTTGCTCACACACACACACACACACACACACACACACACACACACAGGAATATGCCTGTCAGTACTGTGTTTGAAATATCTGATGCCAAAGTGAAACCAATTTTGATATATGGGTCTGAAATATGGGGTTTTGAAAAATTTGATTATATTGACCAATTGACAGAGTTCATGCCATGATTAGTAAAATGATTTTAGGTGTCAGAAAGGATGTTAAAAACAGTACTGATCTAGGTGAATGCAGTAGATTCCCAGTATACATTGATACCTTTATCAGAGAAATTAAATATTGGACTAGACTTCTTGCCATGCCTGAGTACAGGTACCCAAAACAGTGCTATTGGATGCCGCTCCAACATGACTTAACAGGTAGAAGGAACTAGGTGACTCATGTTAGATCTATCTTGTGTTCACATGGATGTGGTTATGTTATGTGCAGGAAATGCAAAAAGTTGTTGACATTTCACAATTCATCAATGCATTCAAAACACGTTTTTGTATTCTTACTGTCAGAACTGGCATGACTCACTCGTTTCCCATCAAGATTATCTGAACTTTCATCCCAAAATTTGTAGGGCAAATTACGTTGATCTTTTGGCGTCTTATGAACATTGTCCTATACTTTGTCTTTTATGGTGCAACAAATTACCCTTGAAATTTGAATGGCATTTCTCACTTTGGTAAACCATTATTGAACCCATTCTGTGTCCAGTGTGACAGATACGACATTGAAGACATATGCCATTTTTCACTTGTCTGTCCAAGATATGAATCCTTGCGTAAAAAATATGTTCCCCTCTATCATTACAGATTCCCTTCTTCTTCTTCTTCATTCATGGGCTGCAACTCCCAATCCCAAGTTCACTCATATACATGTACATGAGTGGGCTTTTACATGTATGACCATTTTTTACCCTGCCATGTAGGCAGCCATACTCCATTTTTGGGGGTGTCTATGCTGGATATGTTCTTGTATCTATAAGTATAACCCACTGAACACTGACATGGATTACAGGATCTATAACATTATATGTATTTGATCTCCTGCTTGTGAATGCTATATACACATGAAGGGGGGTTAAGGCACTAGCAGGTCTGCAATTATGTGGACCTGGGAGATGGGAAAAATCCCCACCCTTCACCCACCAGGCACCATTACCGAGATTTGAACCCCTGACCCTCAGATTGAAAATTTTGACCACTCGGCTATTGTGCCCATCTACATTAATGAATGCCTAAAGTTCAGGTCTGTATAACTGCAATGTTTCTTCCAATAATTTTGCAAAAGCATACTTGTATGATCTGTGTGTGCTTGAATACCAAATCACTTAGAATGCCCCATGGTTGCTATTTTCTACCCCTTTGTTCTTATGGCCTGTAAAAACTGAATAAACAGCTTTGTATTTGTATACATGTATACACACACACACACTTTTTTGTTAATAATACATTTTCATACATATATATATATATATAAAATAAAATAACTTTATTTTTGGATGGAATGATTTGATGAACTGAGTGAATGTAACAGAAGTAACACCTGGCAGCTACTGGCACCATTTTTATCTTGTCTTATTCTGCTACTGTGGAGTGACGGCCTACAGGTAACGCGTCTACCTAGGAAGCAAGAGAATCTGAGCACACTGGTTCAAATCACAGCACAGTCGCCAGTATTTAATTCTCTTCCTCCACTAGACCTTGTGTGGTGGTCTGGACGCTTGTCATTCGGATGAGACGATAAACCAAGGTCTCGTGTGCAGCATGCACTTAGTGCATGTAAAAGAACCCACAGCAACAAAAGGGTTATCCCTGGCAAATTTCTGCAGAAAAATCCACCTCAATAGGAAAACAAATTTATTTGATTTAAAAAAAAAATTTCTAACAACAAAACTGCATGCAGGAAAAAAATACAAAAATTGGGTGGCGCTCTCTCCCTGGGGAGAGCAATCCGAATTTCACACTGTGAAATCTGTTGTGACAAAAAAGAACAATACAATACAGGACAATACAATACAATATTTCATTCCTGGTCACAGGTAATCGCTGACTGAATTACTACATCCTCTAGGTGGTCACTGCAGAGTGTGTGTGTGTGTGCGCGCGCACGCGCGTGCAAGTTCTTGAGACAAAGACTGAAAGAGCGAGAGGGTCAAGTCTGGATCAGTCTTTAATGACTCAAAGCAAAAACGTACATTCGAATGCTACTTACATTTGAAGGACCCAGATTTGATGCCGAATGGCTTTTTCGTAGAACTCCCGTTGCAAACATTGTAAACACTGGCGGCAGCAACAGAACAAATCAGGACCAGATAACGTCAGTGAAATAAAATCGCAATCGACAAACGCTATGTACAGTAAAGGCCTGTGATCTTGATACACAGATGAAAAACAAGGTAAAATGTTTACTCAAGGCATGACGAAGGAGCCCTCTGGACTGGCATGAAGTGTTGCACTACGTGTTTCTCTCAGCCAGCTGGCGTCCACCAGCGAGCTAAACTGTCTCCGTCAAATGAGCACTCGTGGTGTTTCTTGCTTTTCGTTGGCCTAGGCCTAGGCCTATCCCATCGTCCGTTTCGCTGGCTTTCATTCAGACAGTGCGGCATGTATTTTCTGCTCCCACCTAAAAAAAAGTCCCCATGGGTCTTTCTCCTCCAATCCATCCCGAGGACCCTTCACCTTAGTAGTAGTAGTAGCAGCAGTAGTAGCATCTGCACGAAAATAATTGGCAAAAACGCCAGATCTATTAAATGTGATAGGTGTAGTGGATGGGTCCATCTTGTGTGTACTGAGGTGTCTCCCTCAGACTACGACTTCCTGGAAATTGCCAAACCGACGAGTTTCAAATGGTTCCGCAGCCTCTGTGAGGCTGAGTGCAAAAAAAATCACTCCTGGAGACAGAATAGCAGAGCAGGGGGCAAAGCTGGAGGCACTTTTCGAAATTGTCAAGACCCTCCAACAGCAGAACCAGGCAATCCTGACTGATGCTGCTGCAAAAGGAGGACAGAGTAGAGAATCAGATCTGTATGCAGGTCAAAGAGTACCTCAATGAGCAGCACGAAAAGGAGGAGAGGAAGAACAACATTGTGTTGTTCAATGTAAAAGAGTGAGAGCAAGGCTCAGGGAGACACTGCTGTGCATGATGCAAAGCAAATTGCAGAAATCCTCACACATGTAAGTCCAGAGTTTAACAGCAGCAAAGTGGCTACGAATGGCATCATCCGACTCGGCAGAAAGAGGGAACAAACTCAAAGTGATCCCAACCCCAGACCCAGACCCATCAAGGTCATTCTGACTAATACCGCATGCAAAACACACATCCTGAGAAATGCCAGGAAACTGAGACAGCACGACTCCTACAAGTCTTTTGGCATTGCTGCTGACAAGACACAGAAAGAAAGACAAGAAGATAAAGTCAAGAGAGATGAGTTCAAACAGCGGAAAGACAACGGAGATGATGTGGTATGGCACAAAGGTGATGTGATGTCTCGTGCTGTAAGAAATGCTATAATCAAGAGCGGAAGGGAGCGGGGAGGGAAGAAGCGGGAGGAGCAGTGGCAAGTAGCCATACCCAAATTTGACTTCCCAGTGCCGAGGGAACAAAGAACGATGTAAATACGTGTTTTGTACATAGACCAGCAAACAATTCTTCTTTTTCTCATAAGTTTTCTTCTCTGAAATGCTATTATGCAAATGCTGACATGCTGACAAACTAAATGAGCTGGGACTAATGTGTAATATACACAACTTTGATATTATTGCTTTAACTGAAGTGTTACCAAAAAAACCCTCCAAGATTAAAACTGAAATTTTGTACTTCCTGGTTATACAGGTTTTACAAACAACAAGGGAAGAGGTGTCAGTCTGTTCGTACGGGAAGGGTGGGAGGTGTCCAGGATTGCAGAAATTGAAAGGATCTTTTCTCCTTCGGAGTATGAGGATCATGCTAGTGTAATTAAACTAATAAACCATGTGTTTAATAACAGTTTTTAAAACAAGGTTATTGTCTATGGAGATTTTAATTATCCAGAAATCGACTGGCAAAATGTGGTAAGTAATAAAAATGAGGACCATCCAGCTACGAAATTTTTGGATTGTGTACAACAAAATTACATTGTACAAAATAAATGGCTTCCGAGCCCACTCGTTATAGAGGTTTACAAAAACTCAATGTGCTAGATCTATTGTTTACTAACTCACATGAAAATGTCTACACTTTGGATTACTGGCCCCCTCTAGGGAAGAGCCACCATTCTGCCCTCTACTTTGATGTTCAGATCAGGTGGGAACACCCATCTGGTCACTTCGTGAAATATCAACTGGATAAAGGAGATTACGAAGGCATGAAGCATTACGTAGGTGAGATTAACTGGGATGACCTTTTGACAAATGAGACATCTGTGGATGAAACTTCGGAACTTATTCACGATGTAATAATAAAGTCCATGAACAAATTTATTCCAAAAAAATCATACAAACAAGGACCCTCCAATAAACAAAGACGAGACCCCATTCCCCAGTCACTTATAGATAAAATTCATCAAAAGCGCAGAGCCTTTAAAAAATACAAGAAATATCCCACAAATGAGAACTATAAAATGTATGCACATGGTAGAAACCAAGTAACATGGGAGTCTAGAATAAAAACGTGAAAGCTAAGGAAACTAAATTAGCTAAAGAGTCTAAGCATAATCCAAAAGGATTCTTCCGTTATGTTGCAAGTAAAACTCTGCCAAGAGAATCAGTTGCTAATCTATTAAAGGAAGATGGTACCTTAACACAAAATGACTCAGAAAAAGCAACTGTGCTAAACAGCTTTTTTGCCATTGTTTTTACCAAGGAGAGCAACGTAAATGTTCCAGAGTTTTCATGCAAGACAGAGGTTACAGAAATTTCCAACGTGGAGATCACAATTGAATAGATGAAAAAAGCTCTAAAGAGCCTAAACCCATCAAAGTCCCCAGAACCTGACGAGATTCACCCACGAGTATTAATAGAGCTTGCTGAAGTTATTGCTCACCCACTTCAGATCTTGTTTGATAGAACCCAAGAAAAGGGTGCAATACCAAAAGCTTGGAAAGAAGCAGAAGTACGACCTATTTTTAAGAAAGGTAACAAGAATTCTGTGGGTAACTATCGTCCAGTCAGCCTAACATCAGTTGTCTGTAAAGTTTTGGGTTTTTTTTATTCGAGACGCTCTTTGCCAACATTTAACCAAACATGATCTGTTATCTAGAGAACAGTTTGGATTTACCAGGGGGCGCTCGTGTGTTACACAACTACTTGTTACATTACAAGATTGGTTAGTCATGCTGGATGAGAGGGTACCAGTGGACGCAGTCTACCTTGATCTAAGGAAAGCTTTCAATGCAGTTCCCCATCATAGACTCATAAATAAGCTGGGCGGCTATGGGATAAAAGGCAAGCTACTATCATGGATCAGAGACTTTCTAAATGGAAGATCACAGTTTGTAAGTGTAAACAGTAGTAAATCATCGAAGGTTAAGGTAACTAGTGGTGTACCACAAGGTAGTGTTCTTGGCCCGACCTTGTTCATATACTTTATAAATGATATGCCTGGTGAGGTAGATTGTAAAGTAAAAATCTTTGCAGACGACACCAAGGCTTACTCTGTCATCCGAAATATAGAAGATAGAGATCACTTAATAATAATAATAATAATAATAATAATAATAATGGTATTTATATAGCGCTGGATCTTGTGCAGAGACAAATCAAAGCGCTTTCGCACCAGTCATTCACACGCATGCATAACTCTAAAACTGTAGAAACTAAAGACAAGGAAGAGCAGGCAAGGGAGGCTATTTTGGGAAGAGGTGGGTTTTAAGGCCAGACTTGAAAGAGCTGAGTGTGGAGACTTGACGAAGCGAAAAAGGAAGTTCATTCCAATCGCAAGGTCCAGAAACAGAGAAAGAACTGCGGCCAATAGTCGAGTGTTTGAATCTGGGTATGCGTAAACAGAGTGGATCCGAGGCCGATCGTAGTGAGCGAGATGGAGTGTAGAGGTGAAGGCAGCCGCAGAGATAGGAAGGGGCAGTTTTGTGAATGCATCTATAACACAGAGTGCTGATCTTGTACTTTATTCGGTGTGAGATAGGGAGCCAGTGGAGATGTTGCAAAAGAGGAGTGATGTGCTCAGATCTTTTCTTTCTGAGGACGAGTCGGGCAGCAGAGTTTTGTATGTGCTGAAGGGACTGAATGGATGAAGCAGGCAGACCAGACAATAGAGAGTTACAGTAGTCAAGGCGAGAGAGAATGAGAGAAACGACAAGTCTAGATGTTGCGTCAGTGGACAGATATTTCCGGACGGCACTGATGCGTCGCAGTTGACAGTAGCAGGACTGACATGTCTGACTGATAAATTTTTGCATGGACAGTGTATTGTCAAGGACAACACCGAGGTTCCTGACTGACGTGGAAAGAGGGATGGATGTACTGCCAAGTTTGATTGTGTCAATTGTGATGGAAGACAGTTTTTGTTTAGTTCCTATGATCATTGCTTCAGTTTTGTCCGCGTTCAATTGTAACTTATTTCGAGTCATCCAGTTTTGAATGTCCAGGAAGCAGTTGGATGTTTCTTGCAAGAGCGACAACAAATTTTCAGGGGTATCACTCTTCTGGAGTTGAGTGTCATCAGCATAAGAATGATGACTGATATTATGGCGGTTGATAATTTCAGCGAGAGGAGCGATGTACAGTGTGAAGAGCACTGGGCCTAAAACAGATCCCTGTGGGACTCCATGTTCGATTTTAACGGGTTCAGATTGGAAATGATCAACAGTGACAGACTGGAATCGATCAGTGAGATAAGATTTGAACCAGTTTAGAACAGTGCCGTTGATACCAAATGTAAAATGAAGACGGGAAAGAAGGATTGAATGGTCTATCGTATCAAAGGCGGCTGACAAGTCGAGGAGAGTGAGAAGGGAAATTTTTCCAGAGTCGGACGCTATCAGTAGATTGTTCAGAATGTGAAGGAGAGTGGTTTCGGTGCTATGGTCAGTGCGATAGGCAGACTGAAATGGGTGGATGAGATTGTTGAAACAAAGGTGGTTGTTAAGCTGCTTGAGGACAGCTTTTTCAAGGAGTTTGGACATGAATGGAAGATTAGAAACTGGTCGATAGTTTTTCAAAATGCTTGCGTCAAGGTTGGGTTTCTTCAGAAGAGGCCGGACGATTGCAGTTTTGAAAGTGGATGGAAACGTTCCAGTGAGAAGGGATGAGTTGACAATATTAGTGATTGTGGGGAGAAGATGTGAGACACATTGGGAAAAGACCGAGGCTGGTATAGGATCGAGCTCACAGGATTTTACTGTCATTTCTTTTAGGATTTCATGAACTTCTGTTTCAGTCAATGGATTGAAGGAATGGAGAGGAGTGCCGCTGAATTGAGGATCAGGATGAACAGGTTGGAAAGACATTTGGTCTAAGATGGTACGAATATTTTGGACTTTGTCGAAAAAGAAAGAGGAGAAGACATTGGCGAGTTCAGATAAAGTGTGGGTAGAAGGAAGAGGAGTCCTTTTTGCAGTTCCGAGAAGATTTGACATGACAGAGTAAAGAAATTTGGTGGATGTGGCATCGAGAACTTGAGAAGAAAAGAAGTTTGTTTTTGCTGATGAGATCATATGTTTGACTTTATTTATTTGTTTTCGGAATATTTGATTGTGGACTTGCAGTTTTGTTGATCGCCATCGTCTTTCCAGTTGGCGACGTTTGCGTTTTGCAAGTCGAATGTCTTGTGTGTACCATGGGGCGGAGGGTCTGTCAGGGAGCATGCGGGTAGTGGGGGGTGCATGTTCATCCAGCAGTTGAGAGAGGACAGTGTTGTAATGTGTGGATACGTCGGTAAGGGAAGAAATTTTGGAAAGGCGTTCAGCAGCTTGAGAAGAAAAAGTGTTAATGTTGATGGATTTCAGGTTGCGACGAGTAACAGATTTTGTGGTTCTGGTAGGTTTTGAAATATTAAGCAAGAATATAACAGCAGAATGGTCGGAAGAAAGTTTGTCAGTTACAGTCACTGACGCAACCATGGCATCAGACTCACGTGCGATTAGCCAGTCCAACGTATGGCCAGATCTGTGTGTTGGTTCTGTAACGAACTGAGAGAGAGAATGAGTGGACAGAGATTGACATAGGCGTTTGACATCAGTGGAAGTCTGGTTGTCGAAATGAAAATTGAAATCTCCGAGGATAATAAGTTTGCCAGAACGAAGGTTGTAGTAATCAAGTAGTGTTCGGAACTCATCGTGAAACTGAGAAGATGTTAGGTTATTTTTACGACTACAATTTTTACAAATGTGTATATAATCTAGTTAAATGGACAAATACTTAGCTACTGCAATTTAATAGGGAAAAATGCAAAGTTCTGCACCTTGGAAAGAATTATCCACAGTATCAGTACACGATACAGGAAAAGGGGGTAACTCGAAGAATGGATAGTACAATTACCGAAAAAGATTTAGGGGTCACGATGGATCCAGAACTAAGCTTTGAGGCACATATAAATAATACAGTGAAAAAGGGAAATCAAATTTCTGGTCTTCTTGTGAGAACTATAACTAATATATCTCCCGAAATTATGATTCCATTGTTCAAAGCTCTGGTTAGACCCATTATTGAATATGGAAACTCAGTATGGTGCCCTTACCTTAAAAAACACATAAATATGATTGAAGGTGTTCAACGCAGATTTACCAAGTGTATAACTAGTAATAGTACTCGAGATGTTAATTATGAGGAGCGCCTGGCTCTTTTTAATATGCCTAACCCAGAAATGGGAAATGAGCGAGCTGACAGACTTGCTGGTAACGCAACACCAACGAGCGGCCTACATCTAGGAAAATCGGAAATCCTCAGAAAAGTCAAAGAATACCAAAAAGAACAGGTACAAGGCCATCACACCATCGATCGCCTCAAAGAAATAGAAGCAGAGAGAGGGAGCGGCCGCAAATCTAACATGAAAGGTAGAGCACGATGCTTTGCAAATCAAACAAATATCGGCATCATTTCCAAACCAACATTGCGCAAATTTCTTCAAAACGGAACAGAGTCTCTGTGGGCCTTTCCAAACACAATAGACCGAGCAACACACTAGACGCCACGTTCTTGGCATCAGAGATCTTTTCCCATCCCTCTTGCGGCCAGTCAGTGGCGGCTGTGTGTGTTTGTGTGTATGTGTGCTTTTGAGTGCGTTTGTGAATGCGCGAGAGTGAAACTGTACACAAGTGTCAGGAGAGATATGTGTACGTGTGTGTGTGTGTGTGTGTGTGTGTGTGAGGGGAGGTGGGAGTGTGGGGGGAGGTGGGGTAGAGGATGAGGTATGTGAGTGTATGCATGCCTACACTGTGGGAGCAACAGGATATTGGAACGTGTATATATATATATATATATATATATATATATATATATATCTTTGTATGTACGTGTGTGGAGTTGGGGGTGGGAGATATGGGCGTATGTGTGTGTGCTTGTACAAGTAAGTGTTCATCTCTGTGAGTGTGTGTTTGTGTGTGTGTGTGTGTGCCGTGGAAGCTGCGATACGTAGACTAGAAATGAGTGTGTGGAGGAGGGGGTAGAGGAGGTGCAAGGTAATGTGTGTGTGTGTGTGTGTGTGTGTTGGAGCTCATGTACGTTTATATGTATTTGACTGTGCTTTCATATGTGCTTGTACAAGTAAGTGTTCATCTCTGTGAGTGTGTGTTTGTGTTTGTGTGTGTGTGTGTGTGTGCCGTGGAAGCTGCGATACTTAGACTAGAAATAAGTGTGTGGAGGAGGGGGGTAGAGGAGGTGCACGGTAATGCGTGTGTGTGTGTGTGTGTTGGAGCTCATGTACGTTTATATGTATTTGACTGTGCTTTCATATATGTGAAACTGCATGTCTGGTGCATTTCTGTTATGCATGTGTGGGTGTATGTGTGAATGTGTGTCTTCATTTTTTACATTTATTTGCTTATTTATCACCATTGTTGTCTTATTTATTTATTTATTTATGTTTTATTATTATCATTTTATTAGTATTACTAATATTATTACTACTACCTTTTTCTATATTATAATTATTATTTATTTATTTATTTATTTATTTATTTATGCAAGCTTATCTATTATTTATTCCCCCGTTTTTTTTTTTTGTTGTTTTTTTTTGTTTGTTTTTTTTTTGTTGTTTTTTTTTTTTTTTGTTTTTTTTTGTTTTGTGTGTGTGGTTGTGTGTGTTTTTTTTTTTTTTTTTTTTTTTTTTTTTCCCAAGGCCTGACTAAGCGCGTTGGGTTACGCTGCTGGTCAGGCATCTGCTTGGCAGATGTGGTGTAGCGTATATGGTTTTGTCCGAACGCAGTGACGCCTCCTTGAGCTACTGAAACTGAAACTGAAACTAACCCAGAGTTTAGAAGATTAAGAGGTGATCTCATTGAAGTATACAAGATAATGCACAATACTTATATTTTCCACAGAGTTAAATCTTTATTGAGCTGTAGATAAATGTAGTATACACTATGCCTGATTTAAACAAGGGTCTGTTCACAACAAGTGATCCAAAAGCACATAAATGGACACTGATTATGAGGGCAAAAGGCCTATAGCCAAACATTTCTGTGATTCTGAGTAGTAGTACAGGAGGTAGTAGCAGTATAGGGACTGGCAGTCATCTGCCTAGACCTCTCGGCCTTTTTATGTCCCCATCGAGTCTTCATCTTCACTTCTTCCATTTTATTTAATTTATTTATTTTCTTCTTTTGTTTGATGTTGTTGGTCGGTGTACGCATGTACACTTCTGCAAAAAAAACTTTGTTTTATTCATCATAGTCAAAAAATTTTTCTTTTAAGATGGTGTTGGTGTCAAGGAGATTTTTGAACGTGTTAGTATTTTGTGCAAGTTTAACTTCAGTTGGTAGTGCATTACATGTTTGTGCAATTCGGTTAGCCAATGAATTTTTTCTAATGTTGGTGTTGCAGTGTTCTAAACAAATTTTCTTTACTGAGTTCCTTGTACTATCATAATCCGACATTCTAAAGATATGTCTTGCACTGATTTACATCATTTATGTTATTTAACTTGATATCTTAGGGGATCGTTTCTTTCTACCTGAATAAAATTAATCTCTTCTCTGAGTATTTCGAAAGACAATTACGTACCGGAATGGAACGCATTACCTCAGGTGGTCATGAAAGCCGATTTGCTGGACCTTTTCGAAAGGAACCACACAGCGAACACTATTCCAGATTCAGTTTCACAAGGAGGTGTCACTGCGTTCGGACAATTCCATGCACGCTACACCACACTTGCTCGGTAGATGCTTGACAGAAGCATAACCCAACGTGTTTGTCAGGCCTTGAGTGCAAAAATGTATATTTGTGTTGCAAACTATATATCTGTGACGGGCGCAATAGCCGAGTCAGCGGTTAAAGCGTCAGCTTCCATCCTGAGGGTCCCCGGTTCGAATCTCGGTAACCGGGAGCCTGGTGGGTAAAGGGTGGAGATTTTTCTGATCTCGCAGATCAACATATGTGCAGACCTGCTTGTGCCTGCCGTGAACCACCTTCGTGTGTAATACACACAAAGATAAAAACTTTAATACATATGTTAATTTTCCTGTAATCTATGTCAGGGTTCGGTGGGTTATGGAAACAAGGACATATACAGCATGCACACCCCTGAAAACGAAATGTGGCTGCCTACATGGCGGGGTAAGTAAACAAAACGGTCATACACGTCAAATGTTACATGTATGTCTGAGTGTACGTGCCTCAAATCTGATTAAACGACACAGTAAACGAATGATGGGCACCCAAAGGCCGATAGCCATCAGTCGGCTCTGGCCGGGTAGGCAGCCTGTTGTACAAATGACCGTGTATTTGTAAAGCACTTAGAGCACTGTGATATATTCGTTAAAGTATATAAATAAAATCTTTTAATTTGATGTTCATATCAAGGACATTTTTAAACACATTGTAGTATTCCGTGCATGTTTAGTTTTAATTGGTAGTGCAATCCATACTTGTGCAATTCTATTAGCTAATGAATTTTTCCTTAGGTTGGTATTACAGTGCTCTTACAAATTTTCAGCATTGAGATTCTTGTACTATCGTAATCTGACATTCTAAAAATATTACTTACATTAACATCATTAAACCATTTTGATATTTTGTAGGTTTCGATTAAGTCTCCTCATTATTCTACCCTTTAGTGAGTAAAGATTCAAGTATGCAAGTCTCTGTTGGTAACTCATAGATTTGCATTCTTTTGATAATTTCGTTGCTCTTCTTTGTACCCTTTCTGTAGCTATAGAGTGTCTCTTGAGGAATAGGTGCCACACAATATTACCATATTCTAGTAGCTCAAGGAGGCTTCACTGCGTTCGGACAAATCCATATACGCTACACCACATCTGCCAGGCAGATGCCTGACCAGCAGCGTAACCCAACGCGCTTAGGCAGGCCTTGAGAAAAAAAAGAAAAGAAAAAAAAAAGGTGAATAAATAATAGATACACTTACATAAATAAATAAGTAAATAAATAAATAATAATTATGATATAAAAAAGGTAGTAGTCATGGTAATAATAAAGAAATAATAATAATAAATAAATAAATAAGACAACAATGATGATAAATAAGCAAATAAATGTAAAACATGAAGACACACATTCACACATACATCCACACATGCATAACAGATATGCACCAAACATGCAGTTTCACAGTTATGAAAGCACAGTCAAATACATATAAACGTACATGAGCTGCAACACACACACACACACACACACACACACACACACACACATTACCCTGCACCTCCTCTACCCCCCTCCTCCACACACTCATTTCTGGTCTATATATCGCAGCTTCCACGGCACACACACACACACACACACACACGCGCGCGCGCGCGCGCACGCACACACACACACACACCCACACACACGCACACACAAACGTTTACTTGTACAAGCACACACACACACGCCCATATCTCCCACCCCCAACCCCACACACATATATACAAAGATATATATATATAATATATACGTTCCAATATCCTGTTGCTCCCACAGTGTAGGCATGCATACACTCACGTACCTCATCCTCTACCCCCCCTCCTCCCCGCACCCCCCCCCCCTCCCCCCCCCCCCCCCCCCCTCCACACACACACATGCACAGAACTCTCCTGACACTTGTGTACACTTACACTCTCACGCATGCACAAACGCACTCAAAAACACAGACCCACACATACACACAAACACACACATACACACACGCACAGAGGCTGCCACTGATTGGCCGCAAGAGGGATGGGAAAAGATCTCTGATGCCAAGAACATGGCGTCTAGTGTGTTGCTGAGTTTATTGTATTTGGAAAAGCCCACAGAGACTCTGTTCCGTTTTGAAGAAATTTGTGCAATGTTGGTTCGGAAATGATGCCGATATTTGTTTGATTTGCAAAGCATCGTGCTCTACCTTTCATGTTAGACTTACGGCCGCTCCCTCTCTCTGCTTTTATTTCTTTGAGGCGATCGATGGTGTGATGGCCTTGTACCTGTTCTTTTTGATATTCTTTGACTTTTCTGAGGATTTCCGATTTTCCTAGATGTAGGCTGCTCGTTGGTGTTGCGTTACCAGCAAGTCTATCAGCTCGCTCATTTCCCTTAACTCCTGCATGTGCCGGGCTGTATGACCATGTGAGTTTTTTTAATCTGAAAGTTGCGCATTGCCTTATGCCACTCTGGGCTTCCCATTTCGTTTTCAGTTTTCTGTATGAGGTTCATTGAGTCGGTTAGAATCATGGCATGTTGGTTTCCGGGCGTATGGATGGACGATAGCCACTGGAGGGCATGTGTCACAGCTTCAACTTCCATCGTTAGGCTGGAGGTTGTGACTTTGTAGGCAGCATTCTCTTCCCTAACTGTTTTTCCATTTTGTTTCGCAGTGAATCCCCAACCGGATTGGTCTTTGGTGACTGAGCCATCTGTGTATATGATGTTGTCCTCTTCTTTACTGTTTTCTTCTATGAGTATCTTCACTTCCGCATCAGTTTTGCCCTCTGGCCATTCCCGACAATGTCTTCCTAGAGTGGGTGAAATGGCTGTGTTGAATAGATGGTTGAGGTTTTCGGGGTTTTTCTCCCATTCTTTTGTTTCTTTCAGGTCTTGTAGTTGGCATACTAGCTGGATGTGTCTTCTGCTTGCCCCATTCATGATCTTCCTCGTCCTAGACGGCTGCCTTTTGGTTCTTTGACTGTGTCATGCAGTGGGTTTTGAGGGTTTTCTAATGCTTTGAAGTAGGTCTTGACCTGTTCTAACTTGTTTCTGGCCTGCACTGAAGGAAGGTCAAGCAGGTATCACATGGTTTCTGTGGGCGTGTCTTTTGTTGTTCCAAGGATCAGCCTCATAGCTTCATTTTGAACTCTTTCTAATTTTAAGAGGTTGCTTTGAGACGGTGTTGTTAGTCCAAGTCCGTAGTCGTAAATGTTCTCTTAATTACTCCTATCGTCTAGTTGGCATTATCTATCATATTCTGTATATGTATGTGAAATGATACTTCATTATTAAAGGTTGTGTCAAGGTCTTTCTCACTTTGACATTTCTCAGTATCCTGTGTGGTGTCTTCTATTTTCATAATTATGGTATTTCTTTTCTGGATTTTTATTTCCATGTGCAATACTTTACACTTTGATACACTGAAATATAGGTTCCACTTGTCAGATCATTCCTGTAACTTATATAAGTCCTTTTGTAGTGTAAGATTATCATGTGCATTACTGTAAAGTTTAGTATCATCTGCAAATGTTAACACGTGCTTTCTATGCATACAGGAAGGTCACTTATGAATATTGTAAAAAGCACAGAGCCAACTATGCTGGCCAAGTATGCTGCCTTGTGGTATACCACTAACAACATTTGCACTTTGATGTGGTATAGATTCAAATGCTTTTCTAAACTTTCTAAATAAATCATGTCTATAGGTTTACCTATATAGGTCTTAGATTACCCTTGTATTGCCGCCTTTTCTTTTTCTTTTCTTTTTTTTTCCTTGTCCTCGGCAGGTTCGAACCCGTACCTTCAGGGTGGCCGCCACTTAGGACTCAGTCACCTTTTCTGGCAGACGTTTTAACCACTGAGCCATCATACGCCTAGTTTGAGCAGGGAAAATTTAATCCTTATGAAGTTTACTTTCATTCCTCCTCGACCAGATCCAGCTGGAACTCTTTTCTGCTGCTTCTGCCATTGCCTGGAGAGCCCTGTCATCTCTCTGCCAGAAATCGACAGCTGTTTAACTCTCTCCATACGAACGGCGAAAGAGACGACGTTAACAGCGTTTCACCCCAGTTACCATCATCAAAATATTGGAAGCGGAAGCTCTTATACTGCAGAGGTGAATGTTGACAAAGAATACCACAATTCTGACGACGGAATTTAAAGGTTGGATCATTCAGACACCCACTGGACATCCGAGGGGTCTGTGTAGAGGAGAAGAGAGGACTGGCCGTACTGAGTGAGTTAATGAGGCTGTAGGCAGATGCGCCCACAAACCCTCTTGCACCAATCTCTATGGCGAGGACTTTGGCTTGGAAGCAAGATTCTCTCAGGCTGCTGGCTAGACTGGCATACTTCTCGGTCTTGTAGATGTGGGCTTCCTCCATTCTGCTTTCGTATGGCACAGTGAACTGAATCAGAATTGCTTGTTTCGTTGCCTTTGAGTGGAGAACTATGTCAGGTCTCATGCCGCTCTTGCTGATGATTTCCGGGTGTTTCTTCCCCTCTGGTAGGTCAACTGTGCATTCCCAATCTTTGGCACCATCAAGCAGCCCAAGTTTTTATGCTTTTGAAACTTTGGATGCTGTTCCTGGCCAGATTTTATTGCCTTCTGCTGAGCGCAACTCTACTGGAACTTCTGGTGGAGTTGGTGGTCCTTGGAAGTGCTCACCACGTGTGCAGTTTCTTTTAGAACTTGGTTGTGCCTCCATGTGTATCGTCCTCAACGCCGCTTTGCATGAGCTGAGGACATGTTCCACTGTTTGTTTGCCATGGCAGAGTGGGCACTCAGGGTTATCTGCTTTCCCCAATTTCATCAAGTTTGTATTCAAGGGAAGGAGGTCCTACACAGATCTTAGGATGAAGCTAATCCTCAGAGGGGACATGTTCCACATGTCGCTCCAGCTGAGGCTCCTTTGGAGTGCATTGGGGGGGGTGGGGGGGGGGCGGGGGGGGGGAAGGGAGCAAATCCACACATGATTTTGAACATAAATAGACCTTTGATATATAGCAATTTTGTTTTCAGCTGAAGAATATCGAGAGCTTTATAATCAGATGTAGTCAATGATGAAGATTTCAAAAGAATCAATTTTACAACTCTTCTATGTAGACTCAATGGAGGCTTCATGATACTGTTACTCGCCGAATCTCACACCGTCGAAACATAGTTAATGTGTGATTCTATATAAGCACTGAAAAACAGTTTTCGACAGTGAAGATCCAAAAAGTGTTTAATTTTAGACAGTTGATAAATATTTTTTTTATACCTTTTTGCGGAAAAGATAAATATGATGTGACCGTGACAATTCATCATCAATAGTGATGCCAAGGATTTTTATGGTGGTCAACCTCTTCAATCTTACCACCTTTAATGAAAATATGCCAACAGTTTATTGACATATTTTGACGGTTTTGCCTTGTTGTAATTATTAGGAGTTTTGTTTCTTTAGGATGGCGACTCGTGGTTTAGTTCTGACCATTCAATCAAATGGTCAATACTTTCCTGAAGAATTACACACACACACACATTGATGCAAATACACTTCATAACATTCATTTGCCTATTGTTGTTGTTGGCGTCAGTCTATCTCAGGAGACAATGGAACTCTGCGCCTAGTTCGGTCAAGTTGTTGAGTTGAAGCGCCTGCTGTGGCTGTACAGTCCGATTCTGGATTGGCAAGCTCTGTTGCAGTTGCCATAGGTATAAATCGCGCCTGGCTTAGAGTGTACGGATTCTGCCCTCTGCCGTTTGCACTCTCTCCCCTGTTCCCAGTGCTGTTCTCTCTTCTCCTTGCTCCTCTGGACGCATGCTTTTACAGTCCTTCTCCAACTGTTAGGTCTTCAGCCACCACCTCCCAACCTGCTGTGTCGATGTCGCCTGCCCTCATGTCTCGTTTGCAGACGCCCCTGTTGCGTAGGACGGGTCTTCCTGCAGGTCTGGAACCAGTGGCAAGCTCACCATAAAGGATTTCCTTGGGGATTCGCCCGTCATCCATTCGCCTGACGTGGCAGAGCCACCACAGACGGCGCCGGGTCAGGAGTGCAGACATGCTGGAAATGCCTGCCTGGTCAAGGGCTTGCCACATGATGCCCAGAATTCTCCTGAGGTTGCGCAGGTGAAAGGAGTGGAGTCTGTGTTCTTGGCAAGAGTAGAGAGTCCATGTCTTGCTGCCACAGGCTTGGTACACCTACATCTTGGTGTTGATGGTCAGCATGGGATTGTCCCAAACCCTCTTTGCCAGGCGGGCTATGGCTGTAGCTGCTTTGCCAATCCACTTGTTGAGTTCGGCATCCAGGGAGAGGTTACTGGAGATGGTGGAGGCTAGGTAAGGAAGGAATTTTTGTTTAATGTCCTGTCACACATATCGGTGATTGAAGACATTTTGTAAAAGTATTTATGAATACATCTGAGTATTATCGGTTAGAAGGGGTGGGAGATGTGGATGAATGGAGGGTTTGGGGAAACTGGGCAAATGAGGGTAAAAATGTGGGTGAAATTTGAAAGAAAAACAAAACAAACAAACAAACAAACAAACAAAAAAAAACCCCTCTAAATACAGTTACAGGAAATTACTTAAAGGACTTCGTAAAAGAGAAGTCGTTAAACTGACAAGCGAAACAACTGATAATGAATGCAAAAAGTCAAAAACATCAACGTTCTCAGTCACTTGTGAAGACACACTTTCGTGTACAAAAGGCTTCATCAAGCTACAGTGAAAAATTATATGCTCAATTGTCAGGTTATTAAAGCATATACACTTGACATTAGAACAATACTTGGTCCGTAATGAATTTGATAATAGTCTGAGAGCTAAGCTCAGAATTGGTCTGCGAATCGGACCAAAGTCTGAGAGAGTCAACTGACGAGGTTTTAGACTTGAATTCAAGCACCTATAAAAGTCTCTTTCTAGTATATTGCTTATTTCCTTGTATGACAATGGGCAATATACTTTTATACTATCTATATGATTTTTTGCTCCCCTTTTTGCTGCCCTATCTGCTTGGTCGTTATAACGGAATCCAGTGTGGGATGGTATCCAACAAAAATCAACATTTGTACCCTTCACAAATAGGGAGTGCAATAAATACCTAATTTCAAAAAATAAATCTTCTCTTTGATTATTCTCAAAAAGGAGCAAACCTTTTAAGACAGATTGAGAATCAACACAAAATAGGATATTACTTATTATGATTGGTATATCAACAAGATGATTTAAAGCCATAAGGATGGCCACCAATTCAGCTGTAAAAATTGAATGTCCCTTACCTAAATAATATGATTTTTCTGTTTTTAGGTCAGGAATGACAAAAGCAGATCCTGCACTGCTATCATCCAGGACCGAGCCATCAGTGTAAACTTTTAAATGATAACCAAAATTTTCTTCTAATTCAATTCTGACAGATGCTGCTATTATATGTGGAGATTCTCCTTTTGTTGTGTCAGAAGCACATATGTTGACGTTTGCTTTTGTTAACTCCCAGGGAGGGACAGGTGGCACCAGAACACGAGGTGCCATATCATGCAAATCAATGTCTGAAGAATTTAAAATATCTGACACATATGTGCGAATGGTTTGTAGATTTGAATTATTTTGTGCATTTTTTGGAAAATCAATATCAGAACTAATATTTAATTCCTCAAAATCATCCACTGCTGTACATCTCACAATATATTTAGCAGAACTTAATTTTCTGATTTCATCTAGTGGTAGAATACCCGCAAGCTTATAGGCTTCTGAGGTCTTAGTATGCACAGGTACCCCTAAAGCCAGTTTCACAGCTTTACTGTCAATTATTCGCAGCTTCTTTAGGAACGTCGGCGGGGCAGAAAAGAAAATTTCATGACCGTAGGTCAATCTTGATCTTACGAGAGATGTCGCTAAATGTAAAAGAATTTTGGAGTCTTGTCCCCAAGGAGAGTGACTTACAATTTTTAAGAAATTTAAACTTTTAACTGCTTTAGTCACCATTGAATCAATGTGTTTCTTCCAGTTTAGTTTTGAAGTAAATAGGATCCCAAGAAATTTGATTTCCGACTTGAAAAATATTTCACGTCCTCCTAAAAAAAAACGTGGTAGTTTGCTGGGATTATAACCATTATTAAAGAGGATCAAATGTGTTTTTTCTACAGAAAACTCAAAACCATTAGATTGCATATAGCTACTCAGTCTATCGAGTTCACCCTGAAAATGTTTCTGTACATAATTTATGTAATGTAGGCTTGTCCTTTTCCTCAAGGATGTCTGAATCCATATAGCAATATCATCAGCATATTGAGCCAGCTTGGTAGATGATGAAAAACATGTATGTAAATCATAAAGCATAATGTTGAACAACAATGGAGAAATAATGGAACCCTGCGGGATTCCCATGTTTATAGGCCTAGAGGTTGATAAAGTTACTCCCACTTTTGCCACTATATATCTCCCACTTAAAAAGGATTTAACATAGTCATAAACATGACCCGACAGACCAATTTGTTTCAGCTTAAATAACAGTCTGCTATGCCACACTCGGTCATAAGCTTTAGTAAGATCGAAGAAGGACGCAAGGATACTTTTTCGCTTAGAAAACTGTTTTTTAATTTGGGTAGTGAGACGGGTCAGATGATCAATTGTAGATCTTCCTTTCCGGAATCCAGTTTGAGCTGACGGAATTATGTTATTTTTGTCACAGTAATACACCATTCTAATATTTACAATTTTCTCCATGACTTTCCCAACGTGGGAGGTAACCGAAATAGGTCTATAACTCGAAGCTTCTGTTCGAGGTTTACTATGTTTTAATACAGGAGTTACAATGGAAGTTTTCCATACCTCAGGGATTTGTCCACATTCCCAGCACTTTTGAAATAATGTATGTAATATAATCAACCAGTTTTCTGGCAAATGGTTATACATGGTGTAAGATACTACATCCTTACCAACTGACACATTTTTGTTACTCAACAAATGAATAGCGTTCTTTACCTCATGTAAAGTTATTGCCGAATTGATTGTATTATCATTTTGTGGGGTAGGATCTCTATATTTGTCACTGATTTCTTCTTCCTCTCTTAAAGTCTTTTGTTTAGTTGACAAACTATCTACACTGCCTGTTTTAGAATACATACAAACAAATTCTTCAGCCTTCTCTTGAGGGGACAGAAACTCTTTATCTTTTGTTTTAATAGGATAGTCTTGGAGAACAATGCCTGATTTCATTTCTTTCATTTTGGCCCACACTTTCTTCATATCCTTATGGTCAGATACTTCATTCAAACAGAATTGTGACCAGTATTGTCTTTTTTCTCGGGCTATGATTCTATTCGCCTTGATTTTTGTGTTACACATTTCTTTATGAGCGGCTTCTTTTACATCTTCATCACGTACTTTTCTGAGTTTCAACCATGTTAGGTATGCTAGTTTCTTTGTATTTACAGCCTCCGCACATGCATCATTCCACCAAACATTTCCAGAAAAAATGTCACTCCTCTTTGAACCTTTTTTGGGAATTGCTATTTCAGCAGCTCCAATAATTGATTTTTGAAAGTTGTTATAAAAAACATTTAAATCTTCACAAAAAATTTCACTTTCAGAAATGTTCGTAAGATAGTTTTGAAATGTTTCCCAGTTTGCATATTTGTAATTGAATTTTGGGATTTCGTCTTCTCCGCTGTATTTAGATATATTACAATCCTTAAAAGACAGTGTGATTGGCACATGATCACTGCCTAGTGGATCATCCCCAGTATCCCACTGTACTGTTAAAGCTAGAGATGGTGATATGAAGGTTAGGTCAAGTGCCGATGCTCTATGATGAGCCACATCTGGGATACGTGTAATCCTCCCATCGTTCAGTAAATGCAACGATGAATCAACAATATTTTCAACAAAGTCAGGATGAGATATTATTTGACAATCACTATCCCAGAAGGGAGCATGGGAATTAAAATCTCCCCCGATGATCCATCTTTCTTTTGAGCAATTTAATGTTCGCAACCAATTTGTATTTTGCTTACTTGGACCTTTGGGATAGTAGACTGACGCAAAATGTATGATTTGATTATTAGAGACATGCAATTTTACAAACGTAGCTGACATCTTTTCAGTATAGTTTGAAATAGGAGATGGATGGACACTTGCGTAATTCAAACCACATTGTACGTAAATAGCTGTATTAATCTTGTCAGAATCCTCGCTTATATGATAAACCGGAGGATAATAATAACCTTTCAGATTCGGTAACTTATTTTTAGTAACATTCAATGACTGAAAAAGGAGAATATGATGAGAATTTTCAAAAAGGTAAGCACGCAGATTATCAATATTTGTACTCAAAGAGCGGGAGTTCCATTGCAAGACTGATAGATTCCTACATGTTATTTGCAACTTCTTAGTCATTTATCAGCTAGAATGAATCGTAGAAAAAAATATCATTAGATAATGAGATATCCGAATTTAAAACTAAGATAATGATAGATAAAGGGCCTTATACTATCAAAATACAAGGTGATGAGGTGTTCTTCGTGTAGACAATGTGATGACTGATTTGATGCAATGTTAGGTAGTTAACAAGCTGTAGTTTCATCTCCTCGGATGACGACGTAAAAAGGTCTTTATATAGACCAGTCGTTGTCTCCGCTGATGACGACCTCTGGTAGTCATACAGTCCAGGTGTTTTCTCCCCAGATGGCAACGTCTGGTGGTCGTCATGCAGACTAGGTGATGACTGCTTAGATCGTGATGTTAGAGGCTAGGTAAGTGAAGTCCTTGACGACCTCAAGTGTGAAGTCACCAATGGATATGCTTGGGGTGCTGCTCACGTCCTGGCCCATGATGTTTGTTTTCTTTAGGCTGATAGTCAAGCCAAACTCCCTGCATGCTTGGGCGAAGCAGTTATGAGTCGCTGGAGTACCTCCTCAGAGTGAGTTGTCAGAGCTGTGTCATATGCGAAAAGCATCTCGCATATGAGAACCTGTCACACTTTGGTTTTAGCGCGAAGGCGGGCCAGGTTGAAGAGACTGCCATTGCATGGCTGAAGGCATAGGACAGCAGCAGTGAGAAGAAGATACCGAAGAGTGTTGGGGCCAGCATACAGCCTTGCTTCATCCCGCTTGTGATTGGGAATGGATCAGAGGAAGATCCATCATGCTGAACGGTGCCCTGCATCAGACGTAATCATCCTCAGGAGCTTGGGGGGACATCCAATCTTCTGTAGCAGTGTGAAAAGGCCTTTTCTGCTGACCAGGTCAAAGGCCTTCGTGAGTTCGATGAATGCGACGTATAGCAGCCGTCTCTGCTCCCAGCATTTCTTCTGCAGCTGTCGCAAGGAGAAGACCAAGTTGATTGTTGATCTTCCAGCTCTGCATCTGCACTGTGCCTCAGGGTATACACGTTCAGCAAGTAACTGCAGTCTGCTCAGGACTGCATGGGCAAAGGCTTTCCCAACAATACTGAGGAGGGAGATTCCACGGTAGTTGTTGCGATCGCTGCGATCACCCTTGCTCTTGTACAGAGTGATGATGTTAGCGTCACGCATCTCCTGGGGCAAGGTCCCTTCTTCCCAACACTGCAGTAGCAACTGGTGCAGGTGGTGGAGTAGCACAATCTTTTTTTCCAGCCTTGATGACTTCAGGCGAGATGCCATCTTTTCCTGGAGCTTTGCCACAGGCGAGGGAGTCGATGGCCTTGCCGAGTTCCTCTTCAGAGGGTGGGATGTCAAGTTCTTCTATGATAGGGAGGTTGGCGGTGCTCTCCACTGCTGCATCTGTGACAATGTTTTCTCTTGAATAGAGCTCCTCCTGGTAGTGTTCCGCCCATCTCTCTACCTGCTTGCTCCGATCTGTGATCATGTTGCCGGAAGCTGATTTCTATGACGCGATCTAGTTTACGCACGGGCCGAAGGCTTTTTTCATACCATCATACATGTTGCAGATGTTGCCACAGTCAGCAGAAAGTTGAATGTTCTGACAGATGTTCAGCCAGTAGTCGTTGGCGCAGCGTCTGGCGATCCATTTGGTGTCGTTTCTGGCCTTCTTCAATGCGGTGAGTGTCTTCTTAGAAGGCTCTCCTTTGTGGTTGATGAGCGCCACTCTTTTGGTCTCTATTGCTGGTTCCATAACAGCAATGCTGGCCTCGAACCAATCTGGATTCTGCCTCTCTCTTTTGCCGAAGGTATCCGTGGCTGAACTGTAGATGGCGTCATGGATGTGATTCCACCTCTCCTCAGCATTGCCAGCAGGGCAGTCTTTGAAGGTATCCTTGATGTTCTGGCAGTGTTGTTGTGAGAGGCCAACCCTTCTGCTTTGAGTGGTGAATCCGTTTTGGTTGCAGCTTACCAGCGAGTGGTTGGTGTCACAGTCAGCACTGTGAAAACTACGTGTGATGAGTACGCAGTTCAGTAGGGCCGTCGAGTGATGATGAGATCCAGCTAGTGCCAGTGGCGGGATCTCGGGTGTCACCAGGAAGTTCAGTGGTGTGGCTTGGTGGAGACGAATGTGTTAGTCATGCAGAGGTTATGGTAGGAGCAAAACTGTAGGAGCCTCTGCCCATTCTCATTCAGTTTGCCAATACCGAAGTGGCCAATGCAGCTTGGCCAGAAGTCGTGGTCAGAACCCACTCCAGCATTGAAGTCGCTGAGAAGGCACAGCTGTTCTGTGGCAGGGATGTTTCGGATGGTGGTATCAAGCTCCTTGTAGAACTGGTCCTTGGTCTCCACAGAAGAACAGAGTGTGGGATCATAGACGCTCAGGAGGTTCACTTGGCCAGAGGAGGTTGACAGGCGGAGGGCAAGGATGCAGGCTGTGCCACTGTATGGCGGTTCCACAGAGAACAGTAGAGAGTTCCTCACGGCAAATCCAATGCCATGCAGTTTTCGCTTTTCAAGTTCCTTGCCTTTCCAGAAGACCGTGTAGTTCTGTTCTCCGAGGCTGCCGCTTAAGGGAAGTCTTGTTTCCTGTAGTGCTACAATGTGCCATGTGAGCTCACAATTGATGATGGCTGTTTTCCTGAAATCGACTTGTTGCAGGTCATTTGAGAGGTCAGGACACATTGTCCTGACATTCCAGCTTGCTAAACGCAAGATGGGTAGTTTTTTGTTTCTGTTTTTGCCTGGTGCATGGTTACATTCTGCTTGTTGGTTTTTCCCTAGCTCCAAGCACCCATTGAAGCAGGCAGACTGTGGCGGGTCAGTACCTCATTAGCTGGGGGCTGCCCAGCTTGAAGCAGGCGGTAGCTGACCAGTGGGACTACGATGGTCCCTCCCACTGTTGGAGGCAGCCCATAGTGGCTGGACTTACACGGATCAGTCCTAGCTTATAACTCATAACTGCTGCCTCCCATGTTGGTTCTGTTGCTGGGGACAATGGCACTGAAGTGACCTCTCCAGGGCGTGAGCCTGGGCGAAGTTTATGGAGATCCCAGGTTGCCCAGTCTTCAGAATCCCCCTCTCAGCCTCACCAATGTAGCTCGAAGGAACGCAGAGCGATACATTTGGCACCAGCTTGGCTGCAGGAGCTGCCAAAGGAAAGTCAGTTCAACGTCCAACCGCCTTAGGGATTCCAACTCCAGATTTTTCCTCAAGGTTTATTCTCGAAGCCTTTCCCGTGACCTGGTATGCCGCAAGGCAGCGGAGGTTTGGAGTCTGGGTTTTCCTTCCTCTAGATGGACTGCCTTCTGAGGCTGACGAGCTCCATCTGCCCGAAACATCTGGTTTTGAGGCGCCAGAGACCCGCCTTTCGTCCTTTCTCCTGTCAGTTAAAGCAGTTCCGCCGGGCTTAGAGGCTAAGCCACACAGGCAGGGCAGGAGTTGGGCTTGCTTGTCAGAGGCTATTTGAGACACATGCCATATGGGAGCACTTTATAGGTGGTGGGAGCTTGTCCCCACTACCGCCTCCAGCTGTGACAATCCTCATATTGGAACCATTTGCCTATACGCATCACAAAATAAGTAGGTCACACAAACACTCACACACACACACCAGGCATTCATGCCGATACAGCCCATTCCTCCCTCCACCCACCAACAATCGCAGACAGACACACAGGGCGGGAAAACTGATAATAACAACTGTGGAAAAGAGTTTTAATAGCCGATTTGAATGAGGACAAAGACTGAGCATGGTGGACAGAATAAGGGAGTTTGTTACAGATGAAAGAGAAAGCACGTTCCCCATGGAATTTCTTTCGCCTGTTTACATCAAAAGCCTTCATGAAATCAACAAGAAGAGCACCAGTAATTTCATTATTATTAATGTTTGTAAGCCATTGATCTACTAAATTTGCTAGTGCAGAATGACTTGAGTGATTTGCTCTAAATCCAGACTGATTTGGATGGAACAAGTCAAAATTATCAAAATGCTTAAAAATATGTTTATTTATATGATATTCCGGGGCTTTTGATAATGCTGGCATATTAGAAATTGGTCTGTAGTTTGAAGGTTCAGAACGATCGCCATTCTTATATATCAGAATAACTTTAGCAGTTTTGAGCGTCTCTGGAGTCTTATTTTATGTAATACTTGAATTATATAATTATGTAAGTAAGGGATTCTGCTATTATAGGAGCTGAGAGTTCATAATTTTCCATCTACAGCATCAAGACCTCTTGTACCCGTTTGTTTTAAATGGATCAGAGCATCATAACCTTCATGTACATACATCAGAGGAATATCTAATGTGGATGAAACATTTTCAGACTGACAGAATTTTAACACAGCATCTAGAGAGTTAATGTTTGATTTGTCTGGTTTTATAATTGAAGTAGCTATGTTACAGAAATGTAAGTTAAGTTGTGTTGTATTTGTGTGTGAGAATGAAATATGTAAAGAATGTGTGGATGCTTTCACTCAGCCACCACAATAAGTTACTCGATTGGACACAAAGTTCAGCTTGTATTGTCACCATGCTGTCGAGCGTCTCCATTCTCGTACAAAACATCTTTTTACCAAAACCAAATATCGGAAGACTAAGTGAGAGCAATGCTGATTAGTATTATCATATACATGACAATCCTCCTAAACTTCAGATAATTATTTCCATTAGCAACTCTTTAAATTTCACCTTATGAATTTTATGATTGCATATATTTGCTGAGAAAAGTATTCTCATAATTTTTTTTCACTAATTTATTTTATTTTATTATTTATTTTTTTTAATTCTACAAGAGTTAGTGAAATTTCTTTTCCTTTGATTTTTTTAAACTATACACAGTCAACCAGGATTCACTGTTGTTTTTTTCAAAAGTCCAACTTGCTGCAAAATTGAATACGACAATCTTCAGTTCATTAGCTTCACTCACAATTGTTTTTTCTGTAAACTAAATCTTTGATTATAAATTTCCTTTAACTTGATGTGTGTGTGTGTGATATTTACTGTGATGGTACAACTCTAGTACTACTATTATTAAATGTACTAGCGGGCAAAATCAAACGTCCTGTGAAACTGTAAGTTGCTCAGCTTCATTAGGTCTGGTAGTCCTTCAGGTAAGAGGGCGGGCGTCGCGTAAGAGGACGGGCGTCGCTGGTGCTATGGTCTGGCATACTGGCCAGGAACAGTGCGTTGTTGACTGGGACACAGGTCAGGGACAGCCTTGGGTAGTGTGACAGGTGTGACAGTTGTCTTTGGTGTCTGGATAGGAGACTGTAGCGACCTGGGCTTCGTAGTGGCATCAGGGTCAGCACTTGCATTTGCAGAGTTAGGGGTAGTGCGATGCGGCTCGTTCACCTCAGCTTCAGTGCTGGTGTTGACATCTTCTTCTTCTTCTTCCTCTCCCTCTTCAAGGCATGTGGGCATCATGCCTCGCACAGGTTTGAAGTGCGAAGAGTTGCAGGTGATGGTAGTATTCTGACCACGGCGTGCCGTCACCATGCTGCCTTTCTTCTGGGTAATGATGTAGGGCAGGGGGGAAATATGGAGGTGTCAATTTGTTCTTCTGTCTCTGCTTCACCAGAACATAGTCACCAGGTTGAAGTGTTGAGGGACATGTGTGTCTTTTGTCATCAGCGTGGTCACACATCTTCTGCTTGCTGATGCAGTCACGTACGCAGATGTTTGTGTGGATGCTGTTGGGGATGGTGGGACTGGAATGTATGGTAGGCAGACCAATCTTCATCTTTCTGCCAGTGAGGGCTTCAAAAGGGGACACTTGGGTAGAGGCATGGGGAGTGCCTCTATACAGCTGAAGGAAAGTAGGGAGTTGGGACTTCCAGGTGTGTATGCCTTCTGCAATACATGAGGGAATGTTCTTTTTCAGAGTGGCCATGAAGCGTTCTGCTTCTCCATTTGCCTCTGGCCATAGGGGTGTGATCTTCCTGTGATTTATCCCAAAACTGGTCATGAAGTTGGCAAAGTCTTCACCACTGAATGGAGGGCCATTATCTGTTTTGACAGTGATGAGGATTCCTTGGCGAGAGAAAATTGCTTCAAGCAGTGGCAAGACTGCTTTTGCAGATGTTGAAGAGATGATTTCCACTTCTGGGTAGCGACTGTACTCGTCTATGACCACGAGCAAGAAAGGAGGGGAAAGGGCCAGCAAAGTCAATGGCAAGGGAATTCCATGGTTCAGGGGGTAGTGGGGTTGGCTGAAGTGGTTCTCGGGGGTTAGAACCAGGGTATGATGCTTGGCATGGTAAGCAAGATTTGTGTCCTCTAACAATTTGTTAATTCCTGGAAACCAGATCTTCTCACGGATGCACTGCTTGGTTTTGACAATGCCTTGGTGAGCTTGATGAGCAACAGCTATTGCTTTTTGACGAAGAGTAGCAGGGATGACAATGCGATGTTGTCTGAGAATCAGTCTATCATGGACAGAGAGTTCATCGCGAAATCTGACATATCCTGAAATTTCTGGGTCGTCCCAGCGGCTTGTTTGTATCGCATGCATCAACTGCTGGAGTGCTTGATCTTCTTCAGTGGCTCGTTTGACTTCTTGCAGTGTCATTGATTTTGGTTCAGCATTCTTTGTTATGTAGGCAATGTATGCTTTACTAGCATTCTCACGTTCGGGTGTTTCATGAGGATGTCTACTGATGTAGTCTGCATGATTCTTTTCATCTCGTCCTGGGAAGTAGACCAGATTCATGTCGTATGGCATCAGTCGCAGACGCCATCTCTCCATTCTTGCTGAGGTAGGGCTTTTGGCTGTTCATGATCTTGATGTGTGAGTTTGTGATCAGTGACTACTGTGAAGTGTGAGCCGAACAGATACAGGTGAAAATGTTCTACTCCGTACACAACAGCTAGGAATTCTCTGTCTGTCTGTGAGTATCTCTGTTTGGTTTATGTGAGAGCTCGGCTTCCATAGCATATTGGACGGCCTTCCTGAGCAAGGATTGCTCCTAAGCCTACTGGGCTGGCATCAACTAGGATCTCTGTTGCTTTGCAAGGGTCGAAGTATGACATGACCCTGGAACTTGCAAGTGTTTGTTTCAGCTTCTCAAAAGCTTGCTGTTCTTGATCTCTCCATTGCCATGGCACGTCTTTCTTGGTTACTTTTCTGTGGTTCCGTGGCCACATACTGCCAAGGAATGACCAGACTTCTGCAACTGATGTCGGTGGCGGTGTATCAACAATGGTTTGTATCTTCACCAAATCTGGGGAGACACCAAACACGTGGCCGTAGAACTTGAGTTGATTGACTGAGAAGACACATTTGTCTCTGTTCAACTTGACACCAATGTCACTGAGTGTTCTTAGTGTTGCTCTGAGGCTTTTGTCATGATCTTCTTGAGTTTTCCCATGTACGATGATGTCGTCAGAGAGGTTCTTTGCTCCTGGGATGTCTCTCAGAAGTTCTGATATGACATTCTGGAAGATTTTAGCAGCAGCATTCACACCAAACAAGAGTCTCTTGTATCTTCTGAGTCCAACGTGTGTGATGTATTGACTTTCCTCTTCCAGTTCCAGTTGGTGGTAGGCATTTCTCATGTCTAGCTTGCTGAACACTGTCTACACACATGCATACTCCTTCCTTTTTCGGAACGACGACCACAGGGCTTATCCATGGAGTTGGACCTTTAACCTTCTCGATAATGTCCAGTTTCCCTAACCTCTCTAGCTCCTTCTCAACATCCTTTCGAACATGGAAGGGTATGTGCTGATGATTCTGAGCTACTGGAGTCATAGACTTGCCAATGTGTAGGGAGAACTTGACACCCTTGATGTGACCTAAACCTTCACTGAACAGAACAGGAAACTCATCTTGCATGGCTGCTGGGCCTGTCTTGAGTGAGAAGTGTATTAACTTCAACTGCTGTGCTGTCTCACTGCAGAGGAAATTACTACAAACATTTGTAGACAAAACATAGAAGACTGTCTCAACTTGTGTGGAGTTGTGCTTGATTTTTGCGCGGAAACATCCACGAACAGGGAGAGGGGTCTTTGAATTGAATGCAAAAATCTTGGGTGTAGGATTTTGGAGTCTTGGGGCTTGTGGACCAAGTGAGGCATAGCTTAATTGACCAAGAATGTTGATAGAGGCACCTGTGTCAATCACAAAGTCAATATTCGTGTCTTTCACACTTGCAGTAACCTTGGGTGGGACTTTGGATGTGGGCGATGTTGCAAGGACTTTGACACAAAAAACAAACTCATCATCTGACGTATGTGATGGAGCATCTGAGGCAGAAAATTCGACTTGCCTTACCAACTTGGGTCCAGAACGGCAGACACGAACAAAATGTCCATTTTTACTACATTTTGAGCATGTTTTCCCACTTGCAGGGCGTGTGTTTCTGGAGTGAATCTGTGATGCTCCACAATAATGACAAAAATGTTCCTTGTCATTTCCGCTGCGATGACCTTGATGACTCATGACACTTCGATGACCTGAGGAACCACCTCGACGATGGGTGTGGTTTAAGTGGCCACAGAGGCAGACTGGCTGTCATGGTGAATGGTATGATGATTTGGGTGACTGAAACCATGATGTTGTCTCTGGGACCCACGATGATGTTGACGACCTTGTACAGCGTTTATGGCTTCGTGTTGAAGACTGTTTGTCGTGGCAGCAGCACATACATTTTTAATGGTTGCAGCTCTGCTTTCTGAGAGCTCAAAACTGCGAGCTTCTTCGAAAATTCCTGTGAAATTTAAATTGTCCTTTAGAGCTTGGCGCCCGAGTCTGGATGACGTGCAACCTTGTATGATTTGTCCTGGAATCTCTTTGTCAACGTTATGAAAATCACAGTTTGCAGCTGCTGTCCATAACCTGATGTGGTACATGTCCATGCTTTCTCCTTCTTTTTGCCTGAGTTGGCGAAATTTGAATGTTTCAAAGGCTGAATTCTGCTTTGGTGTGAAATGGTCGGAAAGGGATTTTTTGAGTGTTGCATATTCATTGGGAACAGGACTGTCACCTTCTGTTTCCGCACCAGTACCTTTCTGCTCATCTGTCATTGTCTCAAATATCTCAAAGATTTCATCACCACCATAGCGGAGCAGCAAAGCCTTTTTCCTGCTGTCCGATGTGATTTCTAATGCTGTGAACAAAATCTCTAGCTTAGAAGTCCACTTTGCCCAACTGGTGCCTGCTGTATTCTCTTCTCCATGCACGGCGAATTTCTCAAAAGGTGGTATGGCAGACATGGTTGACCAAGACTAACTGACGCTGACAACGTTTTTCGTCTATCTCGTAGCAAAAAAACAAAAAACAAAAAAAAAACAAAAACAAAAAAACAACAACAACAAACAAACAAAAAAACAACAACGAAATACCAGCAGACTCACCTCGTTATCCTCTTCGCCTGTGTTGCATCTGTGGATATGTCTGTAATTAAGTGATGTCTATTCTTATCATTCAATTGATTTATGGCTTTCCACAGACGTACTGCCAAACTTAGAAGTGATCAACTTTTGAAAATATTTCTTTTTCTCTAAACGTTTTCAGTTAGTACTGCATTTCTTTGTTTTTGAAAATCTTCTCGGGTTCCAGCTGAAAGTCAAAAGAAAATCTCTGAAATCGGTGCCGTCATCTATGTCTCTCGTTATCCACAGATTTTTTCGACTGACTTTTACACGTTTAGTTTTGAATTGGGCGTGTTTGTTGTAAATGTTGAGGAAATTATACCATATTTCAAATGCTTCATCTGGGTCAGCAAATTGATAAACAAGAGACATAGGAGAGTTCATCATGTCCATCAAGAATGATACTGGGTCAAATTTTTAATTTGAAAATCTTCTGTGTGCAATAACTTTGTGACAGTTTTTTGTTGTTGTTTTTTTTTTGTTTTTTGTTGTTTTTGTTTTTTATCTTGATTCCATGCTTAAACCATGTGACACAGACTGGAAAGTGGTCGCTACAACCAAAGGTTGGAGAGCAATTTCAGAAATAGTCTTTGTGGAAGTTGTGTATATGTGGTCGATGAGTGTTTTTGAAGTGTGAGTGATTTGTGTTGGTTTGTCAATTAATTGATCGAGATGAAAGGACTTGTATGTTTGTTTCCAGTTCAAATTACATTTCAGTATATCTATATTAAAGTCACCCAATAAAATAATTTCACTCGAGAGCAGACAAGCTCATTAGCCCGTGTCAACTTATCAAACCAACCAGCATGTTCTGCAGGATTCATATACATAAAGCCTATAGGAATCTGTTCCAATTGTTTAATGTGTACCTGAATCTATTCTGATTCAACATGTGATTCAATTCTTTTGAAACTGATATGTTCATGAACATAAGTAAGTAAGCCCGTTTCCTTTGGATTGAAAGGATCCTTACGAATGACATTATATCCAGGCATGGTTAGGCCAGCATCTGACATATCATGCTCTGATAATCTTTTTTAAGCAAATCCAAAAATGTGAAAGATTTTTTTCCAGAATTATTCAGTATATCAAAAACATCAGATAACTTATTAACTATATGAATAACATTAAGAAAGCCAACTCTCAAACCTTCTGTCAATGGCCATGCATTGCGCGTCTGGGGTGTGTTAGCATTCATGATTTTCTCAACAATGACAATTTCAGTAATAAAAATACAATAAGCAAAGACACGAGACAAATTAAATTACATAGGAACAAGAATAATGATAATAATACTAACGTCAAGTGGATAGCAAGCAAATTGAAGAAACTGTAAACTCTGAGGATCAAACACTATAAGGAAGAAACAAACAAGCAAGCAAAACCAATTAAATAAGCAATTATAAGGTAGATAACAGTTTCACCTTATGATAACGGGTGATATATATATATATATATATATATATATATATATATATGTGTGTGTGTGTGTGTGTGTGTGTGTACACCCGTAAAGGCGTACTAGTATGAAGTTTGTTCTTGTGTTTAATTGTTGGCATCCTGTGGCTGTGGGAACCGGAAGGCGAGCCGTCTAATGTTTACAGGCGCTTTCGTGGTTGGTGCAGGGACTGACCCTGGGAATGTGTACCTCGGTGGGCCCTGATACCATCAGGTTGTCAGATCTGTATAAGTTGAAGTCAGGGTGGTTAATGCCAGCTGTTAGCTGCTCTGGGATGGGAGGACGCTATCTTTTCGCGGGGATTTCTCGGGAGGAGTAGACTGTCCCGTAAATTTTAAGAAAATAGTCTTGATTATTTTGTTTATTATTTGTAAGAGTTTTGGTTGAGATTTAGATAATGTACATGAAAAAAATAGGAAATCAGTTTTGAATGTATGTACTTTGGAATCTATGGGGAAAAAAACTTTTGGTTAGTCAATAAAATTAAAATAGAATGGTCCTAGTGATTAATCATGAGGTGTAGTAATTTCAGGAACCACGCCCTGAAGTGCCAGAGGAAAGGGCGGGGAGTCAGTCAGTGCTCCACTCTTGTGAAAGCAGTTGCAGAGGAAAGGGCGGGGAGTCAGTTAGTGCCCAACCCTTTTAGAAAGCAGTATGTGCTGAGAGTTGTGGCCAGAAAAGCAGGTGTGTGGAAATATTTTACTTTTATTTTGTCATTGATGCTAGGAGATTTTATTCCTTGATATTAGTATGTTACTATGTTTTATACTGTGCATGGCTATTACAAGGTTATATTGATGTGATGGAAATTGATTGTTTCTGTGCATTAGCATTTGGATACATTAATTATTTGTGATTTTTGCCAAGCCTATTTAGTCTTGATATTGATTGGGAAGTAAAGTATGTATCTGGGAGAATACACCATTGGGAGGGGGAAAAAAAGGAGAACGTTTAGCCAGACGTTGAATGAGGTGTTGGGAAATCTTGATATGTTTTGGGATATTTTGTCTTTAAAAGTTAGATTACTGAACATAAGATATTGGTGGTTAATCCGGCCGGCACTCATTTTTTTGCGTTGTTCTAGCAGTTTTGTTTTCCAAGGTATATTTAAATACGACGGTCGGGATCTTTATATATTGTTCTGGCGTTGTGACAGATTAAGTGTTTTGGGAGTGCGTTTTAAAGAGTTCCATGCATTATTTTTGCGGGGGAAAAACTGTTAGGAACTGGGGAAAGATAGTCTATACAGGACATAAATAGTTCGGGATTACTGGTTATCGTAGATTAATAACAATTATAATGATAATCAATGATAGGGAATCGATTATGATGAAGGAGAGTGTGCTTATAGGTAACAGTTGTTTTAGTATTAATGGACAGGTGTACTTGTAGTTGGGATGAGTATGTTCAGTGAATATAGTTTTGGTTTAATGAAGGAATGTTCGCAATAATGTTAAAGACTGAAATATGTTATTACTTTCTTTTTCCGTAACTGTGTGAATGCTCTCTCTCTCGCTTGCTCTCCCTCTCTCTCGGTGCCTCCGTCTGTCTCTCACGCTCTCTGCCCGTCTGTCTGCTCTCTCTCTCTCTCTCGCTGTCTCTGTCTCTCACGCTCTCTGTCTGCCTGTCTGTATGCACTCGCTCTCTCTTCCTCTCATAATTGTTTCGTTATATATGATATACCCATGTATTCATGTTAGGTGTGAATGTCTGTTTACTTTTCTTGCTCATGTGTATACACACTTCAAGCCAAGTTTAGATTTTGTTACCAATTTGTTGAGGTTCGGACAGTGCTCAGTTATCCAAATTGTGATTGACTGTAAAAGCGAGCTAATGAGCGTTGTTGGTTGAGCACGTGGGAATCAGGTGACCCAATGATGTTGGATGAATGAGGTCCACATAATTGGAAGATGATGTTCCGACTTGGTCGGCATAGGGTTAAACTGGATGGTGTTTACCTGATTCCTAGAGTGATTGTCCCATCACTTAATTAGTTCTTGTTTTGGGTGGGTTGTCTTCGCTGATGACCCGTTGCGCAAAACCCAAGGTGGAGAGCTAATAATGCTATGAGTTGACTGAACTGAATGTTCTATCTACTATAGCGCATTCCCTTATCATGTGTCTCATGGATGATATGCTCTTGTATGAAGTTTGGGTTGGGGTACCCAGCCCCATGGAATTGTTTAGTTCCAGATTCTGTATGTTGTTCCTCCATTTGGATGGGGAATCGTATGATATATGTTGATATTATTGTGTGTAACTGTAAGTCTGGAAATGAATGTACAATGCATTGTTCTCATGTTGGTTGGTTTGTATTGATGTTTCCAGGCCACGGTTGCTAGAGCCCTTTTTTCTTCTTTCCCTTTTCTTTCTTTGAGTTAGTTTTTTCTTCTTTAGCTAGTCAGTTGGTACAACTTTTCCACCCTTTAGTCTTAAGAGAGTGTGGAAACAAAATTAAAGTGAACAAAAAACATCTTTGGGCCTGACTGTGTTTTCTTTATTATAGTAAATCCTAATCTGTCTTTTCCCCGAACCCGACTCCCCTTGTGTTGGGTAAAGAGCATTGGCTTATTCTTTACGATAGGAGCAAGGGGAGGTTTACATATATAACGCGAAGTTGAAAACCGACACCTATTTTGTTAAACAATATGTATTTGTATTTCTTTTTATCAGAACAGATTTCTCTGTGTGAAATTCGGGCTGCTCTCCCCAGGGAGAGCGCGTCGTTATACTACAGCACCACCCATCAAGTTTTGTATTTTTTCCTGCGTGCAGTTTTATTTGTTTTTCCCTTTGATGTGGATTTTTTTTTTTTTTTTTTTTTTACAGAATTTTGCCAGGAACAACCCCGGTTTGTTGCCGTGGGTTCTATTACGTGCGCTAAGTGCATGCTGCACACGGGACCTCGGTTTATCGTCTCATCCGAATGACTAGCGTCCAGACCACCACTCAAGGTCTAGTGGAGGGGGAGAAAATATCGGCGGCTGAGCCGTGATTCGAACCAGCGCGCTCAGATTCTCTCGCTTCCAACCCGGACACGGTACCTCTAGGCCGCCATCACTCCACTATATATATATATATATATATATATATATATATATATATATATATATATATATATATATATATATACATAGAGAGAGAGAGAGAGAGAGAGAGAGTTGTGTGTGTGTGTGCCGTGTGTGTGTGTGTTTGACTGACACAGCACATGAAAACCCGGCTGAAGTCGCATCCTGCGATTCTTAGCTGCAGTGTACACGAAAACAAGTCGTTAGGGTCAAAGTCATCAAGGTCGGGATTACTGTATTTTTGATATCGCATCTTCGAAGTGTTATCTTCAGTTCACTGTCGCTAACAAAACCCTGTCTCGCGTGCACCTCGGGAATCAGCTGCATTGCACGAGACATAAATTCAGATCCCCCAAACCCCAAAACAGGCGTGGCAAAAGCGGTGGGAAAAGACTGTGCTTAGGTAGCAGAATGACAAAAGCAGAGCGGCTGTCGGCAGTTAGAATTGTTCCAGCGCGAAAACATCGTGCTCTAACATGAAAGGTAGAGCACGATGTTTTGCAAATCAAACAAATATCGGCATCATTTCCAAACCAACATTGCGCAAATTTCTTCAAAACGGAACAGAGTCTCTGTGGGCTTTTCCAAATACAATAGACTGAGCAACACACTAGACGCCACGTTCTTGGCATCAGAGATCTTTTCCCATCCCTCTTGCGGCCAGTCAGTAGCATCCTCTGTGCGTGTGTGTATGTGTGTGTTTGTGTGCATGTGTGGGTCTGTGTTTTTGAGTGCGTTTGTGCATGCGTGAGAGTGTAAGTGTACACAAGTGTCAGGAGAGTTCTGTGCACGCGCGCGCGCGCGCGTGTGTGTGAGGGGGAGGAGGGGGTGCGGAGGGGAGGTGGGGCAGAGGATGAGGTGTGTGAGTGTATGCATGCCTACACTGTGGAATCAACAGGATATTGGAACGTATATATATACATGTATATCTTTGTATATATGTGTGGGGGCTTGGGGGTGGGAGATATGGGCGTATGTGTGTGTGCTTGTACAAGTAAGTGTTCATCTGTGTGTGTGTGTGTGTGTGTGTGTGTGTGTGTGCCGTGGAAGCTGCGATACGTAGACTAGAAATGAGTGTGTGGAGGAGGGGGGTAGAGTAGGTGCAGGGTAATATGTGTGTGTGTGTGTGTGTGTGTGTTGGAGCTCATGTACGTTTATATGTATTTGACTGTGCTTTCATATCTGTGAAACTGCATGCTTGGTGCATATCTGTTATGCATGTGTGAGTGTATGTGCGAATGTGTGTCTTCATGTTTTACATTTTTTGCTAATTTATCATCATTGTTGTCTTATTTATTTATTATTATTATTATTTTATATTATTACTACTACCTTTTTATATTATAATTATTATTTATTTATCTATGTAAGCTTATCCATTATTGATTCACCTTTTTTTTTTTTTTTTTTTTTTTAATTCTTTTTTTTTCTCAAGGCCTGACTAAGCGCGTTGGGTTACGCTGCTGGTCAGGCATCTGCTTGGCAGATGTGGTGTAGTGTATATGGATTTATCCGAACGCAGTGACGCCTCCTTGAGCTACTGAAACTGAAACAAACTCCAGCACGAGAATGAGAATCTCAACAATTGAGAAATTGGCATATGATTGACATTTTGTGTCTCCAAGAGACCAGGACAAGTGCAGACAGACCAATACAGTTTGAGAATTTCACAGTCTTTCAAAGGAATGAAGGAAGAGGAGTAGCGATCATACTGAACAAAAACCTAAAAAAACAAAGTTTCCATCATAAATCTAGGGAAATGGTGTAGCAACTCATGTGAACTAGTGGGTGTGCATCTTGAGAAACCTGACGGAATTCACAAAAGCATCGTGCTCATCAATGCCTATGTTCACCCAGGAACCTGCACAACAAAAGAGAATTGGGCCTTTTTAGAGGAAATAGAGAACGAATTTGGAGACTACGTCATTGTCTGTGGAGACCTTAATGCAAGATCGAAGTTATGAGACCAGCGGAACACCAACCCACAAGGACTCCCACTTGAAGGAATGATAGGGGAAATTCTTCTTAGCCCAATAACAACCACATCTCCAACTCGCCTTGGAACAAGACAAGGTGACAGTGACATTGTGATCGACATCGCTCTAACATCACCAAAATTCAGAGCAGAAATGAATGCAGAGATGCTTCCACACCAAGGCAGTAACCACCTCCCGGTAGTTTTCAGTCTACAGAAACTATCAGATAAACCCTGTATGAAACCGCGTTAGCCATTCCAGGACAAAACCGAAGAGTCAACCTTCATCGAAAAATTAAGACGCAGAAGAAACTAAAGAACGGCACCGAACCAGATGCAAACTATTTAGCCCCCATGGTGGAATACCGACACAGAGAGAGCCTGGATAGAAAAACATGCTGCTGTCAAACTTTGGCAAAAAGAAAGAACAAAACCTTCTCCGGACAAAGATATTGAAACAAAAATGAAAGAAAAAGCTAAACAGTGTGAAGTCATTGCTCAAGAGGCAAAAAATGACAAGTGGAAACAGTTTTGCGAGTCACTCAGTTATGACACAACACTGACAGAGTTCTGGCAATTTTATCGTCGCATGGAAGGAAAAACGTACACAACAACCCCAGACATGTTAGACAATGATGGAACCAAGCTTAAGACAAACAAAGAAAAAGGATCCGCCCTTTTCATTCTATATCAAAACAGTTTCCACAATGGACAATGGCCAGAGGACTGGACACACAGCTTCTTAAAACCCATTCCAAAACCAGGAAAGGATCATCGTCAGATAAGCGGCTACCGAATCCTAACCATGCAAAAACATTGCTGGAAAGCTCATGGAACGCATGATAGCCAGGAAACTTGCAAGGAATCTTGAACACAGGCGTGGGTCTGTGTGTTTGTGCATGCGCGAGGGTGTAAGTGTACACAAGTGGCAGGAGAGTTCTGTGCACGTGCGTATGTGTATGGGGTGGGGGGTGGGGGGTAGAGGATGAGGTATGTGTGTGTATGCATGCCTACACTGTGGGAGCAACGGAATATTGGAACGTGCGGGTGTGCATATATCTTGGTACATATGTGTGTGGGGGTGGGGGTTGGGGGGTATGGCCGTATGTGCGTGTGCTTGTACAAGTAAGTGTGCCTCTGTGTGTGTGTGTGTGTGTGTGTGTGTTTGTGCCGTGGAAGCGGCGTTACGTAGCCTAGAAATGAGTGTGTGGATGGGGCTAGAGGGGGTGCAGGGTAATGTGTGTGTGTGTGTGTGTGTGTGTGTGTGTGTTTGTGTGTGTGTGTGTGTGTTGGGGCTCATGTACGTTTATGTGTATTTGACTGTGCTTTCATATCTGTGAAACTGCATGTTTGGTGCATATCTGTTATGCATATCTGTGTGTATGTGTGAATGTGTGTCTGCTTTTTTTTTTTCTTTTTTTTTTAGAACATTTAATTGCTTATTTATCATCATTGTTGTCTTTTTTTATTTTTTTTATTTATTTATTTTTTTTATTTATCTATTTTATTTACATTAGTATTATTTCTATCATTTAAAAAAAAAATATTATTATGATTTAGTTAGTAATTTATTTATTTACTTTTTTTTTCTCAAGGCCTGACAAAGTGCGTTGGGTTACGCTGCTGGTCAGGCATCTGCTTGGCAGATGTGGTGTAGCGTATATGGATTTGTCCGAACGCAGTGACGCCTCCTTGAGCTACTGAAACTGAAACTGTCGGTAAGTATCTTTGCACAAAACACCCTGTAACTGTAGTATTTTCAATGTTTTCAGGTGTATTCCAGTCAAAACCATGTAGAAAAATACTGTACTCTTCTGCCCTGTTTCAGTTGCATGCTGAAAGCAACCAAGACGGGGAAATTCTGGTCTACAAAGTAATAAATGGAAATAAGCAGTGAACAGGCATTGATCGTCTTCCATAGATCTTCTGAATCAAGAGAGCGTATGAATGTAGTCCGTTTTCAACGGTTTTACAGGCTTCCCTCTGTCAGTTTCGACTTCGGCAGAGTCCAATCGATTCTTCGAATTTAGCCAAGTTTCCAACTCAAAGTTCGAAAAAAATTAAGTTTTATTTAAAGTTCAGACTTTCTGTGGAATGTTCTAATCGATGTTGTTTCAATCTGTGATGTGTGTGACTCTCAAAAAATCATCGAAGGACTTATGTGTTAATAAAATTTACGCAACGTGAAGTGAACAAATATGGCGTCTACGAAAACGTCATCTGCTAAGCGGCTCGCAGCAATTCTCAACGAATCCCAACAGTTAGGTTGTGAAGTGAAACCATGACCTGTTGCACACATGAACTGTGACTCTATCTGGACATATTTAGGCAATAGGAATCTTGACACTTTCCTCGATTGGCTACAAATAGCTATGAAAGTAGGTTACCCTTCACACACCGGCGGCATCACTGTAACTGCAGATCTAAATGCTGTCTTTCCTTCAAGGATCACTTTTGATTTTCAAACAATCAGTGTGTTGTTGTATTAAGTATATTATTCGTTTCAGACACTTTGCTTAATAGATTAAGCACTAAACATGTAATTTTGTCACAGTAAAACCAGATGACCTTAACCGGCAACCCCTTTAACTTGAAAGGTTTTGAAAACAAGTGTAACATTTGTAGCCAGGCAACAAAATGAAAATATGTGTTGCACGCATGTACTGTGATGCTATCTGAACACTTTGATTTCTTCAAATGGCACTGATTACATTACATTGACTATATACTGTTCTAAACAGTGTGTTTGTTTATCGCACAACCTGTGACCATTCTCACAAATACTGTGCTGCACTAGATCTATATTAGCTACATTCATAAACTGACACTGATTACCTGGAACCTAACTGAATTTGTGTTGTTTAAAATCTATCAGCCGCACCTCAGGACATTAATTAAATCTGTAATAAGGTCACAGCAAGATGTGATAGCCTTGACCAGCAAATCCATAATTAGGCCTGGAAGATATCTGTAACGCCTGAACAACAACATGTAGTGTCACAACCCGTAAGGGGTTGCCCATGAAACCCCGCCCCTTCCCCACTTATCTCTTCCTTACGCAATATACATTACGCTAAACAAAACAAGTGGATAACCTTTTACATGAGCTATCAGCCTCGGCGTACAAAACTATCGCCGTGAAAAGTATTTGATCCGTCTATTTTCGCTTTTCCAAATATAAAAGGGTTAACCCAACACACAGCCCCAAACGTACATTATGACTAACTACAAATGGCAATAACAATATTTCAGTTCCCATCATGCTAGTTCCGAATAATATAAACAGCACCAGTCGGGCTACATTACAGTTACATCACATTTCCATCCCCACAAAAATGTTTGGGAAAATTTACATACTGCAATTAGACAATCACCATTTCAGACTTGAAACAATCCGAGCTGAATATAATTATGGCAAAATGATACACCTAAACACAACAAATTTACTAATTTCCCCCCAAATATTTAGAGATAAAAGAATGCTGGATTTAAAAGATTTCCACTAAAAAAAACATCACTACATTAATATTACGCAGACAAACACAGACTCCATCACCTGTCACCAGGTAGAAAGGCACACCACTGGCCCAGGGTGAAACACAGACACACACACACGCAGAAAGAAGGGGGTGACCACGAACACACCCCACTACTTCTGTTAGACGACACCCAACAGCTCCCACGCTGGAACGGTAATCCATCTCTTGACAGAGCTTGGCATCAAAAGCCCCGGGAAATATTTCTCCCCCCACCAGATAGACTCCTGAACTCGCTCAGAGTTCACAAAATGTTCAGGAGAAGGGACATGACACACACATATCCTCAGATATGCACGTGTAAAAGCATGAAGGAGAGAGAGGGAGGTGAAGGAGAGGGATGGAAAGGGGGGAGAGAGAGAGAGGAGGGGGGAAGAGAAAGGGGGAGAAGGGATGGACATTAGAGAGTTGCACATGAACACATGCATAGCAACCGTCACGAGCCGTGATATATAGTTTATTAGGTTGTGGTAACTGTGTATAATCATGCTTTTGTAACTACCAAAACAGATTATTTCATAATGTGGGAAATACAGTAAGACCGTTCTCATTTCAAATCATATTTGCTATGGCACTAAAACGCCAAAAAAAAAAAAAAAAGGAAATGTTTAACACAGTCCTCAGAAGTTTAAAAACTTGTAAATCTGCTTTTACCCATCAGTCCAGGTCTTCTTCCAGATGATGCTCCAGTAACTGATTTTGACTGTAAACGACTGATCCAATGACACACGGGAACTTCTTTTGCTAAGCATGGAATTTTTATTTATTTTGCAAACGTTTTGGTGCAGATGGTAAAAAAGGGAAATTACTCTGTAATTAATGCTAGGGGACTTATTTTATCACAAGTGAGTCTTGAAGGCATTGCCTCTCTTGTTATTCTTTGTGACAATCCCTGCCACATGTACACATGGATGTGCACTTTAAGTTGGTCTAGCTGTGCTCTAGTGACATAAAGACGTTTGAAAACAAGAGAACGCTGGCCATTGAGGAGAAGCGTGAGCGAAGGAAGCAGGGCTCAACTTCTGGTGACGTTTTCCTTTGCAACACCTGTGGGAAGTGCTGTGCATCCAGAATCGGCCTCTTCTCCCATATGAGGACACACACCGACAGATAAGCCTGCCTGCCTACTCATCCGTCGGTCCGACGGGAGACTCCATCAGCAGCATTTGCACCTTTCTCTGCACACCATGCACTGTGCAGGAGCAGTGAATCAGTTCATATCAAGGTTCTTGAGCTTTTGTAGAATAGTCCACAAAGGTCTTTCCCTCTCCTTTTTGCAGTCCCTGCCGTTTTGCCTCCATATGTAAGCACTCTCTCGGATAAACTGCTCTGTGTGTGTGCCGTTCAAGAGCTGCTGTTGTGGGTGGAATATTTTCCAAACTTTTCTTTTTCTGTAGCGAGGAGAGGCAGTCTGACCATGCTGACGACATGCAGATTGCTCAGAAAATCAAACAGGGCAACAAACTGCTCAACGATGTACTCAGGGACTTAGACTGATAATCCATCATCAGGAAAGCATTAGTAGTTTGCTTACACAGTCCATGTATTCCATCCTTTTCTTTTGCTTTTGCCAGCAAGCAAAGCCATGGTTTATGCGCGATTCCTGCTGAACAACAAAAATTAACAAGAAAGGCAAGGCCTTCAAGACTCACCTGTGATACACTTTAAAAAAAAAATCCAAGCTTTTTATGTATTGAGTATAATGCATTTACTGTTATATTTATATTTTTTGTATTCTCTAAACTTGGCACTTTGATCTGATATTCGACCCAACAAAAGATCTGTCAATATCGTTTTTTGTTCAGACAGGAACTTCTTTTGCTAAGCATGGAAGTTTTATTTATTGCAAACGTTTTGGTGTAGACAGTAGAACAAGGGAAATTACTCTGCTGGGGAACTTAGTTTGCTTTAAACTGATCTTTCTCATCTTAAACATTACATTTTGAAATTATACTCAATACATAAAAAGCTTGGATTTTTAAAAAAAAACTGCATCACAAGTGAGTCTTGAAGGCCTTGCCTCTCTTGTTTCAAAATGTAATGTTTAAGATGAGAAAGATCAGTTTAAAGCAAATTAACTCCACTAGCATTACAGAGTAATTTCCCTTTTTTTTACTATCTGCACCAAAACGTTTGCAAAATAAATAAAACTTCCATGCTTAGCAAAAGAAGTTCCTGTTTGAACATAAAATAATAATAATGACTGCTCTAGCTGTTGGGTCAGAATATCAGATCAAAGTGCCAAGTTTAGAGAATACAAAAAATATAAATATAACAGTAAATGCAGTTTGCATATAATTAGGCTTCATTCTTTATTTTTTTGTGCCCATCCCAGAAGCGCAATATTGTTTTAAACAAGATGACTGGAAAGAACTGAATTTTTCCTATTTTTATGCCAAATTTGGTGTCAATTGACAAAGTAGTTGCAGAGAAAATGTCAATGTTAAAGTTTACCACGGACACACAGACACACACACAGACAACCGAACACCGGGTTAAAACATAGACTCACTTTGTTTACACAAGTGAGTCAAAAAGTGACAAAAGGAAGGGATGTGGGAGTTAACAATACTGATAATTATGAATCTGGCACTTATCATAATTATTTTTGATCACCATCCGATACTAGTGTTTTTCGAACCCAAGTTGTGTACAGCAAACGTAACGATTCTATCTTCAAACAGACCACATCCATCTTTATTTCATTGTTTTAAAATCATTATTCAGATCTGTCAAAGTTTCAAACTTCCTCTATGGTTGTCGCGACTTTCAGGCTTTACTAACTTGTAACAAAAATGCTGAAAGCAAATTCTGGTGAAATATTTTCGGCAGTCACTCCGCTCAAGTCCATGTCTTTCGACAAGTTGTGCTTAGCTGATCGAATGTGTATTTCTACTCCGAACAATACAATATTTTCATGTGTTCGGGAGCATGCGGATTTTCCCACGGCCCTATGTGTGTGTGTGTGTGTGTGTGTGTGTGAGCGCAGTCACCATGTTTTTCACACTGACAGGGAAAACACGTGCGCGCGCGAGCACACACACACCTACCGTGGTTTACCATCACTCGCATACACAAACATATACACACAAACGTTCATAAGCAGCACACGTACACGTGGGCGCACACACATATACACACGGGCACACACGTGCACATACACATGCGAGCATGCACAAAACACACAAGCCGCGCAAAACACACAAACCGCGCACACACGCACGCACTCTCACTCCCTCAACCACTTTCACACACGATCTCCATCCTTGTCAAGACGCTGGAGCTGTTGGAAATGCTGCATACAAACATGATCGTCACTTAAGTTGTAGTATTCAGTGGGTTTGGGCCTCCAGGACATAGAGACTAATAACTACTGAGTCCAAGTTCCAGGCTGATTCTACATCAGCTGATCATGTGGCAATACATATGATTGCAGTTCGTAAACGTTAGTTTGATCTGGATCTAAACCAAAGTTCCAAACTGAGATTCATGCATCAGCTTATGGGCGTGAAATATTTGAACATTCACAGTCGCCATCGGCTCTCACGTGGCTGTATAATCTGTATTGCGTGATGTCACTCCTCCACTTCCTATTCTTGTCTTTGAGTACAGAGAGAAAATACAATTTTTCCTGTACCTTTGACATATCGAAATCTAAAGTTTACTTAATTTTGAATCGTCTGACACCACATATATGTTCAGGAAAATTCTTGTTTTAAAGTTACAAGCAGACAAATATGTGGGTTTTTCTATGTGGCTGAATAATCTAAATCAGTTGCATGACACCACTCCCCCACTTTCCCCCATAGAAAATACGAATTTTCCTATGCCTTTTTCATGTGGAAATTTAAAGCTTATTCAGTACTGAGTTTTTGACACCACATGAATATTTAGGATAATTATTGTTCAGTTTTTAAGTCACAGGCACACAAATATGTATTTTTTTCATGATCCGATTTCTCCATTTCTACCCCTCAGGCACATAAACTTTGGGAAAAAAAAATCATAGAACAAAAACTGATCCATTCTGGGTTGTTTTTTTGTTGTTGATTTTTTTTTTTTTTTTTTTTTTTAACATGTGATCTTTAAACGTTTAGATGGTATACAAATGTAAAAAAATCAAGTTATAAATTGCCGACTTTAGTCGAGTTTTCGCGTGCAGCTGTCGCGCCACACACACACATACATATATATATATATGTATGTGTGTGTGTGTGTGTGTGTGTGCGTGTGTGTGTGTGTGTGTGTGTGTGTGAGAGAGATGATTCATATGATAGCCTCTCAAATATGTTTCAAGCGTGATATTAAAATTTATCCGTGGGGAAAACGGCGGGGGGTAATTTTGATCCTGCTGATCATCTGTTTGCTCGCTCACGCGCAGGCCCAAACCAAAACCCAATGCAGTCTTGGCTTGAGGTCTGGAGTGGAAGCACAAGCTTATGCTGTGTGTTGTGTGTCGCTCAGTGGATAACTGTGGTGCATTGATCTAACGTGACAGTGATGGAGGTTACAGGCCGCATGAACATTCTCCTTGCCATTTTCTTGCTGTGGTTTTATGGTATGTTGGCAAAATCATTGTTTCTGTTTGTTGTGGGTTGTGCAGCTTACGACAGTTCTTGTCAGAGCGACGTGGTTTTATTTTTTTTAAAAATCTCACTGATAGACTGAAGTTGTGATTCAACGTGCTGCATATTGTTGTTGTATACGCATTCAAAGTAACCCCAAAACGTCGAAGACAAAACGCTCAGAATAGACCGAATTTGCTTATTTTCAACCGCTATTTCTCACGGATGGGAAAGTGAATTTACGAATCACACATTCAGTGTTTGTGGGCCTATCTTGAATGATGTCTTCTTTGCTAAAATGTAAAGAAAATGTGTGTGTGTGTGCGTGTGTGTTTTCAAATAAATGTGATAAATCCAACATGGCCGCCATGGGAAAATTACTATTTTCAGTTCAGTTTTGGGGACGTTTATAAGCCTTTCGACTTTTTTTTTTTTTTTTTTTGGTCCCAGTTTAACAAAAAAATATTTATCTGAGTTGCCAGTTCACGAATAATCGTAATTATATATATATATATATATATATATATATATATATATATAGAGAGAGAGAGAGAGAGAGAGAGAGAGATCTATATATATGTATATTTAATCATTCATCATCAATGAATTTCAACTTGCTGATACTATTTACCAGTTCTCAGAGATTTTTAAAAGTGTTAACATTGTTGGACACCACATGTTGAGCCAAAATGACATCAGCCTCCTGATGTGTTGTTCACATATCATTAGCTGGGGATGAGATGTCATTCTCGACTTCCACTAGGATGGGGTCATCAGCAGTCACTACGAGCTTGTGCTGAAGGAACGCTTGAACCTGGAGACCACATACCTTTTCCAGCAGCTGCTCACAGGTGATAGCAATCATCTGTATTTTGTTGTCAGTCACTGCCAGTTTTACACTTTGAGGAGGTAGAACAGTGTCTTGTCTGAGCTGGTGATGCCTTGTGGCTGTTTCTACAGCTCGAGAGGATCTGGTGGTGCATTTGATGCTCAATGGATGACATCTGTCAAAGACAATATAAACATCACACTCAATTTGGTGATAATCAACTCCACACAATTGTCCACATACATGTAATGATGTATTGATACATTTGTATAGAGCCCTGTGATGGCCAATAGACAGTCCACAGCACTGCACAACCATCGATGATCACAACATCGGCTTTCTGACATGTAGTTATGTACAAGTGGACAGATGAGACTGCACTGTTATTTTCAGTACAGACTTTGTGATGAAAGGTCTCAGCATGCCCATTGTCTATAAACATGGAAGTAAGAGAAACATTGAACCTTTCTGGCCATGTACTCTCCAACTCTTCCATCTGTTTAACCCCTAAATCCAAAGCTTTGTCAACGTTGACATTCTGGCTGGATGTAATTTCAGTGGTGATGTTGACAGTGCCGCTGTCTGTATGATCATCTGGAGCGAGTGAGCTGATGCATGCCTGAAGATTTCTTTGCATTTTGTCTCTGTCTTTGGCATCGGAATGAGTCTGCACTGGCATTTCGTCTTTGTGGAAAGTAACATTCTGTAATTTCAGAGATATTTATATATATACCAAATTTCTCCAGTTGGAGATAATAAAGTTATTCTTATCTTATCTTTATGTCTTTGATCAGCGAGTGTGGAGACTTAGTGCCCATCTGGCTTGTGCACCCAGGTTGAGAGGGATACCAATCAAACCACCTGGACCATGACCACCTGACTTTTTTGGATGGCAACTGTTGCGTTGGATGTGGTGCTGGCTCATTTTTGCGTTTCAGGTAGTGATTGATGTGAAGCTCTTGGTGTGGACACACTGTTACGATGGCAGTGTATGAAGGCATGTTCAGAAACAGATAGCAAATGTTCCAGTTTTTTATGCAGTTCATCTTCTCTTGCTTTGTTTGACAGGATGATTTTATTGATTCTGTCTGGGTCACATTTAGTTGAAGATTGGTGGCATTGGTGTGAAGATGAATGCTGCTGGAAGTAGCAAAGTTCCTCTCCCACCTGTTTTAAAAAAAACCCAGAGACTTGTATGTTCAGTATGTGCATACATGAGCGTGGGTGTGCGCATAAACAGACCGACAGATAAACACACACACACTCTTTCCCTCTCTCTCTTACAAATACCAACCGCCCCCCACCTATCTCCACACACACATACATGCATGCACACGTGTATACACACACAGAGGCACAAGATGTCTTACCTCTGACATGCTTATTATGTATTTTTTCACCACATTCCTTGAATTGCGTTAATCAGAGCAGAAAAATAGGGAAAAAGAAACAGTCCTATGATACGAATATTTTTCCGTACATTCATTTTACATTAACAACTTCGTTTCAAAATATATAATAGTAGTTGTGCTCATACTATTTATTACAAATATCATGCTAGAGGCAGATTCATTTAGTGTATTCCATAAGTATGTCAGACAAATGAACAATCAACTGATTTTTATTATAAGCACACATTCCAAGCAACTGAAACAACGAATAACTGGCAAACATGTTGTGATACAGATTATTGAGAAATATTTTAGGGTAAAAAAAAGTTACTCTCACCTTAAAAGTTCCATTCAAATTCCAAAATCGTGGAAATCAGATCTACTTGAACACAACAAAATTGGATGTCATTAAGATTTTGGCCATGGATAAATTTGTGATCAAACAAACTGTTAGAAGAAAGGAACACAGGATGCATAGCAATGTAATTTTTTTTTAATAAATTACAAATGTAATATTTAGTTAACAACAACAGCTATGTACTCAGAAATATGCCCAGAAGTAGGTGGCACTTCATTGAAATAGGTGGCCGTGGTTGTTTTATGGTGCGACAGTCTCTCTAAGGCTCGAAGGCAAGAAGACCGGACACTGTGTCGATTAAAGGAAAGAACATGTGTTTTGACTTTTTTAATGTAATTTTTTTGAAAAATGCTCAATGATGACAACGTGGCATCAGTCAGATATATAGATTAATATGTATTAAGGAACCCAAAACCACTGAAAACAATTGAGACCTTTTTTAAAAAAAAACGTTTCAGTGGCTTTCTGCCAGACTGACTCGTCACTAGTGTACTGGATCATGGATGCAGATTTAGAAATAATGCTTGATATTAACCTCATGTCCTGTTTGCTATTGCAGTAAAGTCCTGTTTAGATTCAGAAATTATTTTAGTAATTTCTGGCAAATTCAGTGGTTTTTGACTGTTTTTTTTTTACCTTATTTTACTCAATTTTGATGCGGATTCACTCACTAAACTAACGTGCCTCCATTTTTCTCCTCCCGTTTTGGTCCCACAAACCATGAAAGTGTAAAAAAAACAACAAAAAAAACAACAACATGCCAGCTTTAGACGTCAAGTGTCGGTGCGGGTTCATGTTATGGATCATTTCGCGTTATATTGTGCCTGTTGCTCATTTTGCAATCAGGTATATTTATACAGATAATTATGTAGATCTGACATTGCAAAAACACTTTCATCTTGCCATTCTTTGGTTCCATAAAATGATCTGTTCGCCTCAGTTTAGTTCCAGTAGCACAAGGAGGCGTCACTGCGTTCGGACAAATCCATATATGCTACACCACATCTGCCAAGCAGATGCCTGACCAGCAGCGTAACCCAATGCGCTTAGTCAGGCCTTGGGAAAAAAAAAAAAGGTGAATAAATAATAGATAAGCGTACATAAATAAGCAAATAAATAAATAATTACAATATAAAAAAGGTAGAAGTAACAATAATAATAATAATAATAATAAATAAATAAGACAACAATGATGATAAATAAGCAAATAAATGTAAACCATGAAGACACACATACTATGCACCAAACATGCAGTTTCACAGATATGAAAGCACAGTCCAATACACATAAAAGTACATGAGCCCCAACACACACACACACACACACACATACCACACACACACATTACCCTGCACCTCCTCTACCCCCTCCTCCACACACTCATTTCTAGGCTACGTATCGCAGCTTCCACGACACACACAAACACACACACACACACAGATGAACACCTACTTGTACAAGCACACACACACGCCCATATCCCCCAACCCCACACACATATATATACAAATATATATACAAAGATATATATATATATATACACACCCACACATTCCAATATCCTGTTGCTCCCACAGTGTAGGCATGCATACACTCACTCACCTCATCCTCTACCCCTCCTCCCCCCCCCACCTCCCCCTCACACATACACACATACACACGTGCACAGAACTCTCCTGACACTCGTGTACACTTACACCCTCGCGCATGCACAAACGCACTCAAATACACAGACCTATACATACACACACACACAGAGGCTGCCACTGATTGGCTGCAAGAGGGATGGGAAAAGATCTCTGATGCCAAGAGCGTGGCATCTAGTGTGTTGCTCAGTCTATTGTATTTGGAAAAGCCCACAGACACTGTGTTCCATTTTGAAGAAATTTGCGCAGTGTTGGTTGGGAAATGATGCCGATATTTGTTTGATTTGCAAAGCATCGTGCTCTACCTTTCATGTTAGACTTACAGCCGCTCCCTCTCTCTGCTTTTATTTCTTTGAGGCGATCAATGGTGTGATGGCCTTGTACCTGTTCTTTTTGATATTCTTTGACTTTTCTGAGGATTTCCGATTTTCCTAGATGTAGGCCGCTCATTGGTGTTGCGTTACCAGCAAGTCTGTCAGCTCGCTCATTTCCCTTAACACCTGCATGTCCCAAGCAGTATGACCATGTGAGTTTTTTAATCTGAAAGTTGCGCATTGCCTTATGCCACTCTGGGCTTCCCATTCCGTTTTCAATTTTCTGTATGAGGTTCATTGAGTCGGTTAGAATCATGGCATGTTGGTTTCCAGGCGTATGGATGGACGATAGCCACTGGAGGGCATGTGTCATAGCTTCAACTTCCACCGTTAGGCTGGAGGTTCTGACTTTGTGGGCAGCATTCTCTTCCCAAATTGTTTTTCCGTTTTGTTTCGCAGTGATTCCCCACTCGGATTGGTCTTTGGTGACTGAGCCATCTGTGTATATGATGTTGTCCTTTTCTTTACTGTTTTCTTCTATGAGTAGCTTCACTTCCGCATCAGTTTTGCCCTCTGGCCATTCCCGACAATGTCTTCCTAGAGTGGGTGAGATGGCTGTGTTGAATAGATGGTTGAGGTTTTCGGGGTTTTTCTCCCATTCTTTTGTTTCTTTCAGGTCTTGTAGTTGGCATACTAGCTGGATTGTGTCTTCTGCTTGTCCCATCCATGATCTTCCTCTTCCTAGATGGCTGCCTTTTGCTTCTTTGATTGCATCATGCAGTGGGTTTTGAGGGTTTTCTAATGCTTGTAGGTCTTTACCTGTTCTAACTTGTTTCTGGCCTGCACTGAAGGAAGGTCAATCAGGTATCGCATGGTTTCTGTGGACGTGTCTTTTGTTGTTCCAAGGATCAGCCTCATAGCTTCATTTTGAACTCTTTCTAATTTTAGGAGGTTGCTTTGAGACGGTGTTGTTAGCCCAAGTCCGTAGTTGATCACACTGAGGACGAGTGATTGGTATAGTAGGAAGAGGTGGCGTTGTTCAATACCTTTGGTTGCCATTGCTTTTAAGACTGAAAGGCCCTTTTTGCATTTGAGAACAGTATTTTCCGTATGCTTTCTGAAGGTCAGCATCCTGTCGAAGTGTATTCCTAGGTAGCGTAGGCATTCAGTTTTCTCGATCTGAATCCCGTTGAATGACATAGGTGGTGGTGATTTGCTCGCGGTTCTGTTGTTGAGGGTGCACAGCAACATTTGGGCTTTCGCTGGATTGATGGAAGATCCTGTGTCTTTGCACCATTGAGCAATATTGTTAAGTTGTTTCTGGATGGCTTTAGTTCTTTCCTGAGCATCCTTCGAAGTTTTGAAGGCCAGGCCATCATCCACAAGAATAAGCTCCCGAGCTATTCCGTTGTTGTTTAAGTCTGCAAGGCCCTTCGTGTAGACATTGTAGAGGACAGGAGAGAGTGGAGACCCTTGTGGCAGTCCCATGGATAGTTTAGAAGGTGCAGACATCCAATCTCCGAGGCGTAGGACAACGGTTCTTTCCTGAAGCGCTGCTGCTATCAATCTTGTCAGTGTCAAACTTATCCATACCTTAGTAGCAGCTCCATGAGGTGCGCAAACTGGACCTTATTGTAGGCATCTTCAAGGTCGATTGCTACTGCTAGTGTTTCTTCTTTTCTTTGAAATCCTTCATACACCTCATATGCAAAAGCAGCTGCATTTTCCCATGTGGACTTGCCTGTTCTGTAACCACCTAGAAGCTAAAGCTGGAAAATGTTTGCTTATGCCTGTAGCACTTTTCATCATCATGTTTCTGCAAATCTCATGCATAGTGATAGCGATGTTCTCAGCAACTATATATATCTTTCATAACCCTGGACAACTTTTTGATAAATATTCAATTGATCTTGGATTTCTCTCTTGCCAGATTTGTCTTCAAAAGCCACAAAACCAGTGTTCATATTGTTGACACATGCAGGATGTGTGTCTTCCTCAAGAAGTAGCCTGTCCTGTCGTCCACAGAGCAGAAGGAAAGGGGTGTGTTTTGTGCTGTTTTGTCCTGAAGGCAAATAGGACACCTTAACAACCCAGTCATCCTTGTTGACACTCAGTTCTCAGATTCTCTCCCTTGGGATATATTTATATAAAAGAAAACTAGGTAATCATATCATGTCTATACATCAAGCAGAAAGCAGTGATTTCTTCCTGGAACTGGAAGTTTTTGTGTCTTTTAGTTTTACCCTGTTTGAGGTGAGCATTAATTTCCCGAGTGGAGTGGGTTTTTTTTTTCCTGGGCCCAAAACATTGGGAATGATTTTTTCCTGGAAGTCTTTTATTTCCCCCTCCACTTGTTCCACTTCCAGCACCCAGCTTGTTCAAACAATTTGCTTTGCTGAACAGAGCTCTTTGCAAACCATATTAGCCCACACTTTCTGGCAATCCTACACCTTCTCTCACTTTCAGATAAAGCCTGGGATTGCAAGAAAGCGTGGTCATTCCCATGCAACGCCTTCTCTCAAAATTTTATATGGAATGCTACACTGAGTTACAGTAAAGGAATAAGCCTCATTTACACAGACCTTTGAAAAAAAATCTTTATATACTGCCCCCACTTCGTAGTTTGTATACATTATATATATATAATCATTATTGAATATATACATATATGAGTCATTATTTGCTTCTGGTAACTAATAGGGGGACCAGCTGCCCAAATTTCAAAATGATGATATAGATGTTTAGATATACAATTAGAGTACTCAGTTAAAGGAAAGCAAAATAAATTGCAGAAGAAAAGAAATTGACTGCTTCATTCGTTTTACTGATATGGTGGTGGTGTGTCCATCGAGATCGATGATGACCATCGTTGTCATCCAGCTGGGGGAGGGTGGTGGTGGGGTGGGGGGGAGGATGCTCATGAATCTATCTGTGAATGCGCAGATGGCTGAATAGTCCAATCTGCGCACGAAATGTTCACTGACAGTTGGGGCAGACAAAGACAGGCATACCATTGTCAGGGAGCTTGTTTGCCCATGACTTTCTGGCCTGCCTCTTCTGAACAGCTGCAGCAGTCCTGTTGGCCTCGCACAACTTGGCGCCTTTGTGCACAGCAGCGCGCCATTTGTCACGGTCCACTGCAGATTCCTCCCAGGAGTCAGGGTTGATATCAAACGCTTTCAGAGAGACTTTCAGAGTATCTCTGAAGCGCTTCTTCTGACCTCCGTGTGATCTCTTCCCTTGTTGCAGCTCGCCATAGAAGAGCCTTTTGGGCAGCCGATGGTCTGGCATGCGCGCCACGTGTCCAGCCTAGCGAAGCTGGGACTGCATCAGGATGGTGAAGATGCTGGGAAGGGTGGCTTTTGCGAGCACCTCTGTGTCTGGGGTCCTGTCTTGCCACTTGATGTTCAGTAGCTTCCTGAGGCATGTTGTGTGGAAGTGGTTCAGCTTCTTGGCATGTCGTTGGTACACTGTCCAAGTTTCGCAGGCGTACAGTAGTGTGGGGAGAACTACTGCTCTGTAGACCTTTAGCTTGGTCTCAAGACTAATGCCTCTTCTGTTCCAAACATTTGCATTCAGTCTACCAAAAGTTGCACTTGCTCTTGCAATCCTGACGTACACTTCATCATCGATTGTCACATTTCGTGACAGTGTGCTGCCAAGGTATGTGAACCGCTCCACGGCACTGAGTCTCTGACCGTTGACTGTGATGTTGGGCTCAACGTAGGGTTTCCCTAGGGCTGGCTGATGGAGAACTTCAGTTTTCCGAAGTTCCTGCTGGCAGTGGCAAACTTGTCGACGCTGAGTTGCATGTCAGCTTCAGATCCAGCATTGAGGGCACAATCATCAGCAAACAAAAAGTCTCTGATGTCTGTCATGACCTTCGTTTTTGCTTGAAGCCTTCTGAGGTTAAACAGCTTGCCATCTGTTCGGTACTTTAGGCCGATTCCAACATCGCCATCTCTGAAGGCATCAGTAAGCATTGCAGAGAACATGAGGCTGAACAGCGTTGGAGCCAGGACGCAGCCTTGCTTGACACGATTTGTGACAGCAAAAGGAGCAGATGTTTCGCCACTGTCCTGGACTCGAGCCTGCATGCCTTCATGGAATTGGCTTACCAAGGAAATAAATTTCTGAGGGCATCCGTACTTGGCCATGATCTTCCACAGTCCCTCTCTACTCACGGTGTCGAAGGCCTTAGTGAGGTCGACATAGGTGGAGAACAGATCAGCATTTTGCTCCTGACATTTCTTTTGCAGCTGCCTTGCAGCAAGCACCATGTCGGTGGTTCCGCGCTCTTTCCGGAATCCACATTGGCTCTCAGCCAAATGATCTTGGTCAAGGTGTGCTGTGAGGCGGTTTAGTAGGATCCTGGCAAGTATCTTGCCTGCGATGGAGAGCAAGGAAATGCCCCGATGGTTATCACAGGCTTGCCGGTTCCCCTTTCGCTTGTACAAGTGAATGATAGATGCATCTTTGAAATCCTGGGGGATCGTCTTTTCTTTCCACATGAGTGAGTACAGCTGATGGAGCTTCTCAGTCAGCGCAGTGCCTCCATCCTTGTAGACCTTTGCTGGTATGGAGTCTAAGCCAGGTGCTTTGCCACTGGATAGCAGACAGATTGCTTTCTGGGTCTGAAGAGGTGTTGGCAGATCGTCCAGTGCTTCGTTGATGGGGACTTGTGGGAGACGGTCTATGGCTTCATCATTTATGAAGGAAGGGCGATTTAAGACACTGTTGAAGTGCTCAGCCCAGCGTTCGAGAATTTTCTCCTTCTCGGTGATCAAGGTATTTCTATCTGCACTGAGGAGGGGGGATGATCCTGAGGATGTGGGGCCGTAGACTTCTTTTAAGGCATCATAGAACCTCTTCATATCGTGCCTGTCAGCATATCCCTGGATCTCATCAGCTTTGTCACTCAGCCACTTATCCTGCATCTGGCGTAACTTTTGCTGAACAGTCCTGCGGATGGCATCGTACGCATCCTTTTTTGATGTGCACTTTGGGTTGCTCAGGTAGGTAGGCTTGATGCAGACGGCGTTTCTCATCCAGAAGCTGCTTGATTTCATCACAGTTTTCATCAAACCAGTCTTTGTGCTTTCTGGTCATGGGTCCCAGGGTCTCTGAAGCTGTACTATAGATCAGCTCACGCAGGGTCCTCCAGTCAGACTCCACATTCTGGTTGTCCAGAGAGGCAGATTCCAGACGATCTTCCAGCAGCTCCACAAAGGACTGTTTGATGGTGATGTTTTTCAGCTTAGCGATGTTAAGCTGTTATGGAGCCTTCTGGCCTTGGGGGGCGTCTCTTGGGCTGGATTCGAATATTCAGCTTCGAGACTACAAGGTGATGGTCTGTCCAACACTCGGCACCGCACATGGTCTTTGTTACACGTACATCTTGCCTATCCCTTTTCTTGACGATGACAAATCGATGAGATGCCAATGCTTTGAGCGAGGGTGCATCCATGACGTCCTGTTATGGGTAGGGAGGCAGAAAACTGTGTTGGTTATCAGCAGTTCGTGCTCTGCACAGGTCTGAAGCAAAAGCAATCCATTTGGGTTGCAGTGGCCCACACCATGCTTTCCAATCACTCCATCCCAGGAGATGTAGTCAGAGCCAACTCTAGCATTGAAGTCCCCAAGAATGATGAGCTTATCTGCTTTAGGGATAGCAGCAATGACAGAGTGAAGGTCCTCGTAGAACTTCGCCTTCACTTCATCCGGGTTGGTCATGGTTGGGGCGTAGGCACTGACAATGATGAGGTGCTTCTGGCCAGATGCCAGTGGGAGTTTCATGGTCATAAGCCTATCGTTGACTCCCTTTGGGATTCCAGCTAGCTTGCTGACAAGTGCTGTTTTTCCTGCAAAACCAACGCCAGCCTCACGTCGCTCTTCGCTTCCTCGTCCACTCCAGAAGAAGGTGTAACCAGATCCCTGTTCACAGAGCTCGCCTTCGCCTGCAAGCCGAGTCTCACTCAAGGCTGCGATGTCAATGTTGTATCTGGCGAGTTCGGATGCAACTAGTACCATTCTCCTTTGGGGTCTGTCCACGTTATCTCTGTCCAGGAGAGTCCTTATGTTCCAAGCACCAATGGTGAGAGGAACGATCCTTGTTTTTTTCTTTTCTTTCTTGTTTCGACCGCTGATGTAGGGTCCCCGCCAGCCGTGGTATGCTGGCCAGGGTGATCTGGAGCAGGCAATTTTTAGGGCACCTTTTCTAGCCCCTTCCTCATGCCAGGGAGGTGAGCAGTGCATTCCTAAAGAGGGCTGCTCAGACGGCTGCCGAGCTCCATCGCTGCTCCTGTCGACGAAGAACGACCCTATGGCCTGAGCCGCCTGCGTGCAGGTCTGCGGCTGCGACTGCCAGTGTACCCACACCTGTCGTTTCGTCGCTCGCCTGTCGCCACAGGACTTGGGGGTGATGAAATGATGAAGGATGAAAGGTCATTCTGGATGACTGATGACTTGCGCGATGAGTTTGTTTAAAGTGAAGAGGAGTTGCGCAACGTCGACCTCACTCTCTCGTCCGGGTCCACCAATTTCCAGTGGCAAGACTAAGTCGAGACGACTGGAGGATGAGCACGGATGCAGTGGATGACCAAGATATCCTTTCGGTGTCTCATCTTGCTCTCTGCACTCCACAGTGCGTTGCTGTAACCGCCTTCCTCTCCGTTGAACCGATAGGTTTCTTCCGCAGATTCTGCCAGATCCAGACTTCGCATGCATGGGTAGACACACCCTGGGGGCCAACTGCGTGTGGCATGCACACAGCATGGTGGAGCTAGATGGCCGTCGGTGGCTCTCCTGAGCTAACGCCCTTTTATGGATCTCCATAAGGGTGTCTAGCCACCCGCCTCACCAGTCCCGGAAGGGAGCGGTGGGAGTGCCGGTTTAGTCGCCGGTAACCCGACCCTGAACAGGTTGTACTGGATTACAGGTTACCAGTAGCAGATCTAATGACCTGACCTGACCTGATTACTGATATATGTCTTGAAAGATCACATGTGCTTAAAATGTAACCAGTGTTAAAGAGTGACACCAATGAATCAGGAATTCCTTAAATTTTGATGAAATAGAAATTATTATTGGATTGCCTGTTGAGATAGATTGTGACAAGTATACTTTAGCATATTTGACCCAGTCATTTCTGTATCTTGTGTCTAGGAACCCCCTGATTCTTGTGACTCCGTAACACAGTTACACTTCTTTCAGAACATTTTCTTGCTGGTATAGTTGTGGGATGAAACATTTATCACTACATGTTATATGCTTTCTGCAAGTCCTTTAGAAAAAATACACAGTGCTACAAAGGGCAACTATGATTTTTCAAGTAAAGAAGTGAGTATGTGTTTGAGGTGAAACTGAGTTACGCATGACACAAACACAAAGAAAAAGCAAAAGAAACACAGGAAGATTATATCCACAGGTCATTTATTCCAAGTTATATACATAAATGCAATGGAAAGCCTCCATCTATTCATCCCCCACATTTCAAAGCTGTTAAAAAGAAAAAACGAAAAGTTTAAGATTTCCTAATTTCAGCTGGTACCATTATCCTCAAGGTAACATATTAGACAGAAATATGTTACTTATGCATCACACTCTCAGGAAAACGTTTCCATTCACTCAGTTTACAAAGGAATAAAATGTAGTGTGCTTTGTTAAATGGAGACAAGGGATCTTTGGGAATCATCATGCACGTGTGCGTGCTCGCGAACACACACACACACACATATTCATACAGAGGAAAATGAAAGTAAATTAAGACATATAAATTGAGTCCCTTGAACATAAAGATTAAATCATTCATGGACACACAAGACAATGTGTATTTGGAGAAAGAATGGGAATTACAAAACTGCGCAAATTTAAAAAAAAAAAAAAAAAAAAGTCATGTCCACGGGAGTCCACATCTGAAGCATCAATGCTGGTGACATCTTGCTGAGGGATCAGTAAGGTCTGGCTTCCTTCAGGGAAGTCAAAGTATTTTCCTATTTTTGGAGGAACTCCACCAACACTTCGCTGTTCTGCCTTCTATGAATCTGAGAAATAAAAATCAAGAAAAACCATACACATACAGATTGCATCATTTTCAACATATATTTCATTTTTCACAGCTTAGTGTTCAATATTCATGCATATGAACATATGTTCTGTGACCAGGTAAGCAAAATCTTTGTTTAAAAGGAAGAACAAAGTTTCATGTTCATAGATGAAACAAAGTGAAAATCTGGTGGACTACTATGTTCTATGAACTTTTCACTATAAAAACAAATTGCCACTTTGGCTTGGTCAACTACTGACACTAGACTACAACACCATGTTGCTCGAGCACATCGTTTACAACCACCATCATGAGTTGCTATGTCTCCAGGGTTCTCTCCCTTAGTTCCCCACTACCAGTATATATACTTCTGCTTCTTCTTCTTTTTCAGTGTTGTGGGCCCACAATCAAACTTGATTATTCTAGCACCTATAAAAAGTATAACTGGGTGGTTCTTAGCACATCAATCTGGGTACTGGACACAGTTCAGTTTTTAAGTCATAATGATCAAGATGGTGGGGTGGGTGGGGGTGGGGGCAGGGGGAGGGGATGAGGAGGTAGGAGGAGAGAGTGGGTGAAGAAGGTAGGAGAGGGGTGGTGGGTTAGGGCAGCAGGGTGATGGTGGGGTGATGAGGGTGAAGAGGGTAGGGAAAGGTGGGGGGGGGGGGGGGGGGGGGGCTTTGTGGGGCAGTGTGGGTTGGGGTGGGGGTCGGGGAGTCAGTCTAGTCTGAGGTTTTGGAGGGCCCTTGACACAAATGTGTCAAGTGTTGTGGCTTCAACTGTTCCTTGTTGGAGTTTGCTCTAGTTTTTGACAGTTCTAGGCAGAAAAGAAGCAGCTCTATACAGGGTCCTTGATATGATCAACTGGAACTGTCTGTCATGGCCACGTGGTCTACGGTCAGGTAGAGGGACAAGTTTTTCTTTCAGACTGGGACAGTTGATGATCGACGATAATTAACAAGCTCATCTCTCTTTATAAAAATAAAGAAGATCTACACCATGATTTTTCCATCTTCAAGTGCTTTCAGCAGCACTGTTGATGAAGCTCCTCTCTTGGTGAACAGTCTGCCAATTGCCTCTGAGTGTCAGACTATTTCACTTCTTTCACAATGCCTTTCTCCATCAAGTCTCTGATCCCACTGATTTCCAGCCTCAGACGTTTTTTTCCGTTACTTGTTTGGTTGACTTCAGAGCATCATGTAGAGACTTGCAGTCGGTCATACAGACTAGAGGTAAACAATACGTGGTTGCTTTTCCTGTTGTGATCGCCATGAACAATGTAGCAATAAAATACTGCTTCATCAATTCCTTCTGCCATGCCAGCGTCTCTCAGCCAGTGTGCTTCTGACCACTCTGTGAATCTTCTTTGAATTCCAGCAAATAGGAATAATGTTTCCTTCCTCGTTTGATAAGATGATGTATCCACCTTGATTTCCAACATCGCTCAGATTTCCAACGGAAACATCAGTGTATACTATCAGTTTCAACAGTCCAGATCCCAAATGATGAAACTTCAACTCCACATGTTCTGACTTGATCCTTTTGATGACTTTATTTGCTTCTATCAAATGGTCAACTTTTCCATCTTTGATTGTTTGAAGCAAGCTGACAAGCATCAAAATGACACATCAGGACGACTTTGTCGACATGTCTGTAGAATCTGCCCAACTTTTGATCTGTAAGCCCGTTTCTCATCTGCTGTCATGTCATCCTGTTTTTGTTGTGTTCTTTTCTTTTCGATGGGGATCGGCTCCAAGGTGTCTCCATACTTAGTTCGCTGTGTTTCCATCAGATGACAGTTCCTAGCCAAAGTACTGGAAAGCTCAGTTTTTCTTCTTTTCCAACCTTGAATGTTTTTTTTTTCTGATTTCATCAACAACAGTCTTTTCAAAGTGTTTTGTTCCGCCCCAGATGAAGTCATCTACATGGCATGCTAAGATGCCTTCAGCTTCATTTCCTTTCATCCAGAAGAGGACTGCTGGGTTGACTTTGATACTCTTCCTCCGAGTTTTTGCAGGACATCTTTCACTCTTTTGTATCATTGCAAAGAAGCATCATTCAGTCCGTATACACATTTTTGCAGATGCCCCAAACTTTCCTCTGCTGTTTGCTTCTTTTGGGGTCTCACAAAAATGTCTGTCAATTTGAATTTTTTTATCCTTGTAGAAAGGCTGTTTTGATGTCCATAGAACATGGAGTCCACTTTCTTGTGCAAAGATGGGAGAAGATCTCTTTCAATAATTCACTTGTGCAAGTGGGTGAATCCTTCTGCATGTCTTCATTTCCAATTTCTTCAAATCCTTCTGCTACTAGTCTAGCTTTTGGGATGACTCCTTCTTTCAACTCATTGAGTATACAAATCCTTCGTGTTTAAACACATTTTTGTCCAGTATCTTCCACTCATTGTAGACATGATTTCTTTTCCAGCTCTCCAATTCTTTTTGTTTTGCTTCATCAAAACAAACCCCTTCTAATATCATCACATTGTGATTTTGATCCCAACACACTGCTGATTTGGGCTCTGCAGATGATACAACTAGTGTTGGTTTACTTTGGTCAAGTCAACTGACTCCTTTCTCCATATTCTTCTGGTTCTGTGCACTGGATATTAAACCATTTTTGTTTTCTCCAACTCGATTTGCCAGCTTTGTTTCAGTATTTTTGCAGAAATCCTTTTTCTGTCATCCATATACTCCATATGAAATCATTTGGGCCAGGGCTGAGTTTACTCAAGTCAACGTTACTTTCCTTCATTTCATCGTCTCAGTTCTGTTCTATATCAAAATCTGATGTTGCTTCAGCACAAGTGTTCTTTTTTGGCCTTTTTCTTCTTCACTACAAATTTTGTACAGTGACTACTGGGTCTTTGTCTCTTTGTCTCTTCTTGTTCACATGTAGTGGACTGAGAGTGAGAATCGTGTTTCAACTACTGGACTGTTTTTCTCTGTTTTTGTGTCTTCTTTCACTCTTTGCAGCCGACTTTGATCAACACGGACTAGAGTCCCCCATGGACGAACAAAAATCACACTACCATCTTGTCCGATGACAGTTTCCTGGTCCCTTCCACTCTTCGCCATCTGGTCATTTGTAGTAGATCTTGTCGCCCATCTGATAGATGTCAAATGATGACCGTGTTTGCTTTCTCAAAGCTCTTCTGATTCTTTCTGAACTTTCAGCTTCTGTGATTGCCTTTCTGGCCACAGTGAGACTTGTGATGTGTTTCTCCAACTGTTACGCTCTTGTGGTGCCTTCCAAAGCAGGTAGCTTTATCTGTGAGAACAGATGGAAAGTTTGGATTTCTTCCATACACCACTTGGTATGGGACTGAAACCATGTGTGTTTCACCATGCTGTTCTTTGCTGCCAATGGCCAGCACAAAGCTGTTTCCCAGTCAAGATCTTTCTTGTCTGTCATGATCTTCATCAACATGTTTGAGAGTGTTTGATTGTGTCGTTTCTACCACACCATTGCTCCATGGGCTGTAAGCTGCTGGTCATTTCACTTCAATATTGAAGTTTTCACACATGTCTTGAAACTCTCCATTGTTGAATTTCCCCTTCCATTGGTCAATGTCACTGATGACTATTTTTGATGGGCCATGTACTGCTATCCGGACTTGCATGAAGTTCTGTACAATAACAGATACTCTTTGCGGTTGATGATTGTACTGCACTGAATCTGGGAGTACAACGTCAACCATATGGAAGTACCAAAGATTTTTTTCCAAGTTCATGCAGATAACAGCCACTGTTTGATTGTAGTCATCTGCCAAAGGGAATCCTGCTGTTGGTTTTGGGTGGTGTCTTTTTTATGTCGAGCAGATACAATACATTCTTCCACCAGTTTTTGTCATTTGCTTGTACAGATCAGCGTCTTTGATCCTGCATTTTGCGTCAGTATCCGTTGGCTTTTCTGCTGAAGAATGGCCAAACTGTTTGTGAAGTTTCACCAACTTGTGTGTTGTTTTTCCTGAATTTATATATATATATATAGGGGGGGAAATATGGGGGGGGGGAAAAAAACAATTGGTGGGGGGGGAAAATAAAAAAAAATATATATAAAATATATAATTAAATAGCCATAAAGTTCAAATCATGAATATAGAATTTCAGAATCTACTTCACTCTCTTGATGTTTCCAAGGATGTGATTCATTAGGGCCGGCTGAGGTCAAGTTTATCTCCACAGGTGGGGGGAAACTTCGTGAGTTGGTGGTTCGTCAGGGCAATTACAGTGTTCCGCCGATCTCAAGACTCGTTGCTTAGCAATAGTGGGTTTTCACATCGACCCACCTCGGTTCAATGTTACATTGTGTTGTTCCAATTTTGCTGGTAGGCTGTCGCATTCATATAGGAAATGAATTTGTGTGGTGCATCTCCAATGTTGAAGGGCTTCTGGACTTTCTTTCTTCTAAATATTTTTTCTTTGGGTTGTTCGTGACAGTTGGTGTTGACAGATTGCTGAAACAATCTCTTTCCGCACTCAGTTTTTCGGAACATGCTGTATCGATGACAGCACATCCGTACACGTCTGTCATCAGATTTAATTTTTCGGTGTCGTTGTTCTTTGGTGAACAGTCAAGTTGCATGCTTCCTCCACATCCTGTGTTGTGTCTCAACGCAGTTTTCTGTCAGTCCTCACTTCCTTGTGTGTGCTGCCTGTGAGACAGTTTCGGGCCAGTGACACACAGACTCACAATAGCACACTTTGTCTCTTCCATGTCTGTCCAATGGATTTGTGCCTTTTGTGTTCTTTCTTTGCTGATAACTTGAACCAGATTGAGCTGGAATAACTGCTTTTGTCCTGTTTCTTGGAAAAACTTTTGCATGAAGGCTTCTTGTTTTGACAGTGATCTCATTTCGGAGGAACCTCCAAGATTCTCTTAATGCAGATTTCATTGATGAAGAAATTTCATTAGATGCTGCATTCAGAACTAGCGGCTTTTCTTTTTTCCGATAGACCCACATTATCAAAGCAGCTGGAATGCAAGACAGAAGCAGGATGTTCCCATCTTGGGTTTTTTTGCAAACACCAGAGTCTCTCATATCCGTTAATGTATCATTCATAGAAACAGTTGCTCTTCCTTTAGTGTTTTCGGAAATCGGAATAGGCCAAAAATGCAAGGCTGTTTTGTCCTAGTAGAAACAGAGAGTCTAATGCTTTACAGAGAACATCCGATGCCGTTTTTGGGGAGTTTAATGTGCAGTGGCTATTCAAGGCTTTTGATCTCCCTGACCTGTTAATGACAAAGTAACTGCCAACGCCTTGCTTCTCTGGTTTCATTTCAGTTACCAGTTTGCCAACTCGGGTTCATACACATTTTCCGCCCCAGCACAGAGGATTTATAACTGTTCGCCATTGTTATGTAGATATTTCTAAAACGCGACTTCTTTCATGGTTCTAATTTGCCTTCTACCAAGAAAAAAAATCTGACTTCATAATATTACATTCTATAACCAAAAAATTCCACACTGAAACTTGCATTGAAACAAGTACTGAGAAAATGCATTGGTTCTTCAGTCAGACTTGCTGACTTAGCCTACGTGTTCCATCCAAGTACGAATCATGATTTGCGCACTTTCTGCTTCACTACGGTTCTCGGGAACACTGAACTGTCAGTGTGAAACTTCATTACTAAAACAGGGGGCGTCAGAAAAGCTCCCATAGTTCTTAACACTCTGCGACCATGAAAATTTTGGTGGACACTATGTCCTATGACTGTTCACTATAAAATAAATAGCCACTTTGCTTTGTCAACTACTACACAAGACTACAACACCATGTTGCTCGAACACATCCTCCCAACCTGGAAGGGGTTCAGGCTGGTGTTCTCCTGACCCACTCCCGGGAGGGTCACTACCTTGTCGTGGTCGGGAGGCTTAGTGGCCAGTGATCGAGCGAGCGATGTCGGCGGGGGCATCAGTGCTTCTTGGGGTTTGGTGCTCTGGTCCCAGTTCTTAATTGACACCTACATAGCCATCGTAGCTGTTAGGGGATGAATAAGTGTGGTTTTGTACTGAAGCCCCTGATAGGGCTTCCCATGCCGAACAGGTCGTGAGTGAGGCCCAAACTAACGTGACCCTCTGTCCCTTTCGCTATTCTTGTTTCTTCTTTTTACCGCCTCTTTTCTGTCCTCAGCTCCCCATCAAGCCTTCTTTTCCACATTCTTTTTTCTCTGCGCCTTCTTTTAGGCCCGCCGTGGTTTGCCGTGCGGCGCGACCTGTGACAGAGGGGAAATGAGATCCTGGGGATAGAGAGAGCACCTGCGCTCAACACAGCCCTTTTGGCTCGGACCTCTCCTATGACAGGCGGCACTCATGGCCCATGTGTGTCAATCGCTACCCCTTCGTGGGCTGGTCCAGACTGGCAGACTATGCTGACGAGGTAACCCCGTAGTACTCGGCTCTCTGTCCCCCGGGAGTCTGGCAATGATCGGGGGGACACGTTTGGAGCTGGGCTGCTGGTTGTTTATCCCTCCGAAACCTGGAAGGGGTCAAGCTGGTGTTCCGTGTCCCTGCCCCTACGTTGGAACCCAATGGGGTGGGTAAGGGAGGAGGAATTCACATTTTTCTTTCAACAAGAAACCTAAACCAATACACCCCCCAAACTCCGGAAAAAGACGACGACAGGGAACGGACGACTCAGACTCTGAGTCCGGAGGTCCGTCGGACCTCTGGTTTTTGGCCATCGGGGCAGTAATGGAGGGCGCTGAGGAACGACCGCCATTGTCGCTCTCAGCCCTTCGCTGTCCAGAAGGGCTTTCAGTGGTCTGGCAGGATCGCTCAGAGCCATCAAGAGGCTGAGGAGCGAGCGTTTTAGTACAACAGAACCATAAAGACAGACACAGCTCCTTCTTCAAGGCGACCACTGGCTGAATAGGGCAGTGGAAGCTTTCCCTCACAATGGTCACAACTGCTCAAAGGGAGCAGCAGAGCCCGGATGGAAAGGTGTGTCTGAAGGCCGAGATCAAGAGCGAACGGTTCCTCTCAGGGAGTGACCGATTGTACAGGGTGACGGTGAGGAAGGGGTCGGACCGAGTCCCCGACCAACACTTTCTTTCCTCACCTTCTGCTGCCCGGATGCCCCTAAGGACATTCGGGTCGGAATAACTGCTAGTTAAGTCAGCCTGTACGTACCGTCCCCGCTGAGATGCTTTAAGTGTCAGAAATTCGGACACGTGAGAGACAGATGTAAGAGGAAGAGGCGTGTGGCACCTGTGGCGAAAGGCAGCGCCCAGGGCGATTGCGTCAGTGCAGCCCTGTGTGCGAACTGCGAGGTGGCCACCCGTCCTGCATCGAAACTGCCCGCCTGGAAGAAAGAAATACAAATTCAGAAAGTCAAAGACAAACAGAATAATTTCCGTCTTAGGCAAGGAAACAGTGCGAGGCCGCGCGCTTAGGGCGTCGTGAAGCCTCTGTCGTCAGATCCGGGACGGTGGACGTCGCAGTCCAAGACGACGTCCCAGACGCAGACGGACGACTTAACCGCCTCGTCGGAACCATTGGCCTGTGAGGCGCCGTGTCCACCCCTTCCCCATCCCGCTGGCAGTCCCACAGGGGCTGCTGGGCGGGAGAGAAAAGGCCTCGGGCGGAGGCACGATTTGTCCGCCTCCCGCCCACCCCACCACCCCCTCGCCCCGCCCTCGTCTGCCTGGCCCCTCGGGCTGGCGGAAGTGGGTTGGGCCATCCAAACACCCTGAGATATGACATCTTCGCTCTGGTGGAAATGATCTTTCGGTGTTCTATTTTCTTCTTTCTTTTGTGGTGGTGAGTATTTCTGTTGGAAACAGCTGAGTATTTTTCTTCCAGCAGATCAACCTGAGGGTCTTTAAACTTGATGTAGATACTGGCAGCCTGCTCTCTACGCTTGCTCAGTGAGGAGATCGCTGATTTGACCCATTTTCTCTTTACCTTTTCGTCAGTGGAGGTGCATATTTGGGGGGAAAAAAATAAAAATTACATTTTTGTCAGTTTTTGAGGCATCTTGAATTAAATAAAATTTTACATTATAGTTATTTTGTAAGTTTCGTTGACATGCAAAGTGACATGTACTCCATGGGGGCAGACCATCTTTGCAGTTAACTTTTTCTGGTTCTTTCCCAAAAAGACCCTAAGCTTGTTTTTGTGCACAAGTGTCAGCAGCGTCAGAATTTAAAGACACATTTTTAGCTTCATAAAAACAAAATTGGCTTTCTAAAATGGAACGTTCTGACATATATCAGGTTTCTTAGTTTGAAGTATGCTCAAAACAGAAATATTTAAGGAATGTAAGATAAAAATTTGCATGGAATGGTATTTCCAAATTTAGGTAGAATACTTGATGAAATTTTACACTAAATGGTTTTTTAATCTGACTTATCCACTCTCTCCCCTTGCCCGATTGTTGGCTCTGAAGGGAGCATGAAAGTTTGTTTTTTTTATTTCATTGTAAAAACATGTATAGTGTTTTGAAAGGGTATTGCAACCAGTGAGTATCATTGTTGTGCTGATAATGAATTCTGATGACGATGCAAAATTCATTGCTAAAAACATATGGTGTGTGGTGTCCATCGAGATCGATGATGCCATCGTAGTCATCCAGCTGGGGGAGGATGGGGGAGGGTGGTGGTGGGGTGGGTGGGGAGGATGCTCATGAATCTATCTGTGAATGCGCAGATGGCTGAATAGTCCAATCTGCGCACGAAATGTTCGCTGACAGTTGGGGCAGACAAAGACAGGCATACCATTGTCAGGGAGCTTGTTTGCCCGTGACTTTCTGGCCTGCCTCTTCTGAACAGCTGCAGCAGTCCTGTTGGCCTCGCACAACTTGGCGCCTTTGTGCACAGCAGCGCGCCATTTGTCACGGTCCACTGCAGATTCCTCCCAGGAGTCAGGGTTGATATCAAAACGCTTTCAGAGAGACTTCAGAGTATCCTCTGAAGCGCTTCTTCTGACCTCCGTGTGATCTCTTCCCTTGTTGCAGCTCGCCATAGAAGAGCCTTTTGGGCAGCCGATGGTCTGGCATGCGCGCCACGTGTCCAGCCCAGCGAAGCTGGGACTGCATCAGGATGGTGAAGATGCTGGGAAGGGTGGCTTTTGCGAGCACCTCTGTGTCTGGGGTCCCTTGTCCTTGCCACTTGATGTTCAGTAGCTTCCTGAGGCATGTTGTGTGGAAGTGGTTCAGCTTCTTGGCATGTCGTTGGTACACTGTCCAAGTTTCGCAGGCGTACAGTAGTGTGGGGAGAACTACTGCTCTGTAGACCTTTAGCTTGGTCTCAAGACTAATGCCTCTTCTGTTCCAGACATTTGCACTGAGTCTACCAAAGTTGCGCTTGCTCTTGCAATCCTGACGTTCACTTCATCGTCGATGGTCGCATTTCGTGACAGTGTGCTGCCAAGGTATGTGAACCGCTCCACCGCACTGAGTCTCTGACCGTTGACTGTGATGTTGGGCTCAACGTAGGGTTTCCCTGGGGCTGGCTGATGGAGAACTTCAGTTTTCCCTCGTGCCTGATGTAAGGCCGAAGTTCCTGCTGGCAGTGGCAAACTTGTCAACGCTGAGTTGCATGTCAGCTTCAGATCCAGCGTTGAGGGCACAATCATCAGCAAACAAAAAGTCTCTGATGATGTCTGTCATGACCTTCGTTTTTGCTTGAAGCCTTCTGAGGTTAAACAACTTCCATCTGTTCGGTACTTTAGGCCGAATTCCAACATCGCCATCTCTGAAGGCATCAGTAAGCATTGCAGAGAACATGAGGCTGAACAGCGTTGGAGCCAGGACGCAGCCTTGCTTGACACCATTTGTGACAGCAAAAGGAGCAGATGTTTCGCCCTTTGTCCCTGGACTCGAGCCTGCATGCCTTCATGAATTGGCTGACCAAGGAAATAAATTTCCGAGGGCATCCGTACTTGGCCATGATCTTCCACAGTCCCTCTCTACTCACGGTGTCGAAGGCCTTAGTGAGGTCGACATAGGTGGAGAACAGATCAGCATTTTGCTCCTGACATTTCTCTTGCAGCTGCCTTGCAGCAAACACCATGTCGGTGGTTCCGCGCTCTTTCCGGAATCCACATTGGCTCTCAGGCAAATGACCTTGGTCAAGGTGTGCTGTGAGGCGGTTTAGTAGATCCTGGCAAGTATCTTGCCTGCGATGGAGAGCAAGGAAATGCCCCGATGGTTATCACAGGCTTGCCGGTTCCCCTTTCGCTTGTACAAGTGATGATAGATGCATCTTTGAAATCCCTGGGGGATCGTCTCTTCTTTCCACATGAGTGAGTACAGCTGATGGAGCTTCTCAGTCAGCACAGTGCTCATCCTTGTAGACCTCTGCTGGTATGGAGTCTGAGCCAGGTGCTTTGCCACTGGATAGCAGACGGAATTGCTTTCTGGGTCTCAAGAGGTGTTGGCGGATCGTCCCGTGCTTCGTTGATGGGGACTTGTGGGAGACGGTCTATGGCTTCATCATTTATGGAGGAAGGGCGATTTAAGACACTGTTGAAGTGCTCAGCCCAGCGTTCGAGAATTTCTCCCTTCTCGGTGATCAAGGTAATCCCATCTGCACTGAGGAGGGGGGCTGATGATCCTGAGATTGTGGGGCCGTAGGAACTTCTTTTAAGGCATCATAGAACCTCTTCATATCGTGCCTGTCAGCATATCCCATGGATCTCATCAGCTTTGTCACTCCAGCCACTTATCCTGCATCTGGCGTAACTTTTTGGCGAACAGTCCTGCCGGATTGGCATCGATACGACATCCTTTTTTTGATGTGGACTTTGGGTTGCTCAGGTAGGCTTGAATGCAGACAGCGTTTCTCATCCAGAAGCTGCTTGATTTCATCACAGTTTTCACTTCAAACCAGTATCTTTGTGCTTTCTGGACATGGGTCCCAGGGTCTCTGAGAGCTGTACTATAGATCAGCTCACGCAGGGTACTCCAGTCAGACTCCACATTCGGTTGTCCAGAGAGGCGGATTCCAGACGATCTTCCAGCAGCTCCACAAAAGGACTGTTTGATGGTGATGTTTTTCAGCTTAGCGATGTTGAGCCGTTTTGGAGCCTTCTGGCCTTGGGGGCGTGTCTTGGGCTGGATTCGACTATTCAGCTTCGAGACTACAGGCGATGGTCTGTCAACACTCGGCGCCGCACATGTCTTTGTTACACTACATCTTGCCTATCCTTTTCCTGACGATGACATAATCGATGAGATGCCAATGCTTTGAGCGAGGGGTGCATCCATGACGTCCTGTTTCGGTAGGGAGGCAGAAAACTGTGTTGGTTATCAGCAGTTCGGCTCTGCACAGGCTCTGAAGCAAAAGCAATCCATTTGGGTTGCAGTGGCCCACACCGTGCTTTCCAATCACTCCATCCCAGGAGATGTAGTCAGAGCCAACTCTAGCATTGAAGTCCCAAGAATGATGAGCTTGTCTGCTTTGGGATAGCAGCAATGACAGAGTGAAGGTCCTCGTAGAACCTTCGCCTTCATCTTCATCCGGGTTGGTCATGGTTGGGGCGTAGGCACTGACAATGTGAGGTGCTTCTGGCCAGATGCCAGTGGGAGTTTCATGGTCCATAAGCCTATCGTGACTCCCCTTTGGTTCCAGCTAGCTTGCTGGCAAGTGCTGTTTTTAAATGCAAACCAACGCCAGCCTCACGTTCGCTCTCGCTTCCTCCTCCCCCTCCAGAAGAAGGTGTAACCAGATCCCCGTTCACAGAGCTGCCTTCACCTGTGAGTCGAGTCTCACTCAAGCTGCGATGTCAATGTTGTATCTGGCGATTCGGAAAGCAACTAGTGCCGTTCCCTTTGGGGTCTGTCCCCGTTATCTCTGTCCAGGAGAGTCCTTATGTTCCAAGCACCAATGGTGGGGAGGAACGATCCTTGTTTTTTTCTTTTCTTTCTTGTTGTTTCGACCGCTGAGTAGGGTCCCCCGCCAGCCGCGGGATGCTGGCCAGAGTGTATGGAGCAGCAATTTTTAGGGCACCTTTTCTAGCCCCTTCCTCATGCCCGGGAGGTGAGCAGTGCATTCCTAAAGAGGCTGCTCAGACGGCTGCCGAGCTCCATCGTGCTCCCGTCGATGAAGAACGACCCTATTGCCTGAGCCGCCTGCTGCAGGTCTGCGACTGCGACTGCCCGTGTACCCACACCTGTCGTTTCATCGCTCGCCTGTCGCCACAGGAATTTGGGGGTGATGAAATGATGAAGGATTTAAAGGGGCATTTTGGATGACTGATGACTTGCGCGATGAGTTTGTTTAAAGTGAAGAGGATGCGCAACGTCAACCTCACTCTCTCGTCCGGGTCCACCAATTTCCAGTGGCAAGACTAAGTCGAGACGACTGGAGGATGAGCACGGATGCAGTGGATGACCCAAAATATCCCTTTTGGTGTCTCATCTTGCTCTCTGCACTCCACAGTGCGTTGCTGTAACCGCCTTCCTCTCCGTTGAACCGATAGGTTTCTTCCCGCGATTCTGCCGGATCCAGACTTCGCATGCATGGGTAGACACACCCCGGGGCCAACTGCGTGTGGCATGCACACAGCACAGTGGAGCTAGATGGCCGTCGGTGGCCTCCCGAGCCAACGCCCTTTTATTGGATCTCCATAAGGGTGTCTAGCCACCCCCCCTCACCATCCCGGAAGGAGCGGGGGGAGTGCCGTTTGTCGCCCGGGAAAAACCCCACCCTGAACAGGTTGTACTGGATTACAGGGTTACCAGTAGCAGATCTAATGACCTGACCTGACATGAACAGGTGGTATATCCCACAACCAAAGGAGGCTACTTTTTTAATGAAACTCAGTAATAGGTGGCTGGCCTACGTGACTCTAAGCATGTGCTTTCAGCGTGCTTTACCGCGTGATCGTCAGCTTCTCGAATCTGATTTGCTGTTTTTCTATTTTCTGAAATGCAAGGGCCAGCAGTTTGGCTTCACTTTCCCGCGCTAGCCCAAGCTCTGTCTTTGCGAAGGGGAAGCATCTTTGCTTTAATCCCTTTGGGTAGCGGGAAGCAAAACTGCAAGTTTTTCACATGCCAGAATGCCGTTTTTGGGAAATTCTGACGAGAGAAAAGCTCAAGAAATCGACAAAGATTGTAAGAACAAGTGGAAAAATGAATGGCTCAACCATGAAGACAAACTGAAACGGAAATTTTCGATTGGTGCGTGAAAATTGACGCAGTTGGTTTGGCTATTTGCAAATGCTGTAACAACACAAAACCCGAACTATGGAAAAAACGGAAAGGATCGTTGGTGAAACACAGTGAGGATCCAGACCATCTTCAACAGCTCGTTTCCTACTCGCACACCTCCACAATGCCTTGTGCAAAACCTCTGTTTGCTGGCCCTAGTTTGACGGATAAAGTCATGGCCTTAAGATCAGAATTTGTTTGTTTCTCTCTGAACACTGCCTTCCATTCAGTCTCTCTGAAGACCTGTGGACTTAATAAAGACTTCAGCTAAAGACACAAAGGGTGTAGAAAGCCTTCACATGTCCCGACTAACAGCAACATATTACCTGACACACGGCATTGCACGTGCTTATCCATTAAAAGCATTACCTAAATCCATAATTTTCCTTGCCAAAATATAAATATTTTCTTCTTTAAAGGCACTTTTGAGAGGCCTGAGAGAGCCGGACCCCCGCTGGGGGAGCTTACGGCACTCCCCCAGACCCCCCTAGACCGGACTTCAGTCTTGCCACTTTTTTTCACTTGCACCCCTGGAAGAGGTGGGTTTTAAGGCCAGACTTGAAAGAGCTTGAGGTGGAGACTTGATGAAGCGAAAAAAAAAGGGAAATTCTTTTCCCAAACGCAAGGTCCAGAAACAGAGAAAGAATGGCGGGCCAACAGTCCAGTGTTGTCTTCATGAATAGTATCATTCATACAAAGCTGACCTTTTTTCACTCTTCTAAAATCCAGCTTAAAAATATTCTGTAACAGGTCATATTTCTGCCAAAAAAAAAGTATTAAAAAAAAGCCCAGAGAGTGCTGAAACATATAATAGTTTGAACGAAGACTAGTAGAAGTATTTGGGTTGTTTTTGTTTGTTTTGACATGGTAAGTATATTTAACCAAACTGGGGAATAATACAGGGCTCCCCATATTACAGATCAATAACTTAAAAAATTGAACTATGGAGGGAAAAAAGGCTCATTCCACTGGGGCATAAATTTAGAAAGCAAATAATTAATTAGCCCAGTATTTTCCTGTATAAAGTTTTTCAAAAATCACATGTTTTATAACAGACATTTTTAGACAAAACTTGGGAAAATGTCAAAGGTAGAGGCATAAAAGTGTTTTTGTTGTGTTTCTTTTTCATTGCTCTTTCAGAGTGTGGATGTTTTTCATTATGCTTTGGAAGTATGAATTTCAGTTGCTGATACCAATTTGAGGGGCAAGCGGATTTATTGGTCAGAGCACCCAGTGCAACAGAGTTATTCAAAAAAATGTTGACAGATAGTGTACAAGATAAAGGAAAGCAGGTTGTGGATGTAAGGGTACCAACAGAAACGGAAGTTTTGTCAGGATGGGTGCAAAAATCGGCTGTGAAGTCAGTGCAAAAAAGTGAGACTAAATTGTGGTGCAGAAATCCATTTCAAACATTGTGTACTTTAGATCATCTAACCCAGCATTGCTCAGAGAAGCTTACATTGTTCATTGGGATCTAAATGTGTGTTGCTTTGGGGACTGGTTTCTGCTTTCAGTGGCTTCTGCCTTTTTTGATTTGCATTGAGAAATGAAAAGAATAGCAGTTGCATATGTGACATGCACAAGAGTAACCATGTTGTTTTATGTGTGCATTTGTGTGTGTGTGTGTGTGTCTGCAGGTGTACGCATTGTCCTGGTTCTACCTTTGACTCGTCTACGGGAGAGATTTACCTTACCTTGTAAGTTTTCAGAACCAGACATACTGTTTGTGTTTCCCTGTCAAAGCTAATTGAAACTGTCTTGGCTATTTGTAATATTAGATTTTTTGGGTGTGTGTAAAATTCTTGTGTCAAATTGCATTTACACCACATTTTAACTCTATGGAATGTAGTTAAATGGTGCAGTATTTTTTGCTGTGACGGGCAAATATGGACATATTTGAAAAATTCAATACACTTGCACACAGAGACAAAGACAAAAAAATTATGTATCACTAGAAAGTTTACCATCTTTTCTTTTTAACATTTTAAAACATTTTTTCTCATTAAATGCTGCTAAATATATATTTTTTAATATTTTGAATTATGTCACTAAATACTGAAAAAAAAAATTGAAAAATAGGTATACTGTACTCACCAGGCATGTCATATCCATCACCTGATCCACAAGGCAGCATAAGATGATTTTCTCACACAGAAAGGGTTTTCCCTGATTCTCATGAATCAGTTTGAAGTCAAATGTTGCACAACAATAGAAGATCACAACACTGGAAAGACACAAAAAGCAAAACCATACAAATCTCACTTGGAAAAAACAAACAAAAACTATTTATACATTTCTGCTGTAGCTTATTATTATTTGCTGTAGTCCTTGACTGGGTGGAACACCTCAAAGCATGGAAAAATACAGAGGGGCACTTTACACTGTTTGCACATGATTGTGGTGGCTTTTCTTTTTTGCGTTTTTCACCTGTGGTGGCTTTTCTTTTTTGCGTTTTTCGCTCCTTGTGCTTTGTGTTTGGCGTAACAACACCTTGCACCTCTCTGTGTTTTCCTGGTCTGCTGCTCCTTGGTGGGTGGAATGTAAGCAGGCCAGTGACTGCCTGGCCTCAGTCTCCCCATGTCAGCTCCTGTGTCTGGCAGATCTCCTCATGGTGTCAGGTGTTTTGAATTTCTGTAACAGACCCAAAGCTGTCATGAAAAAAAAAAGAAGAAAAGCTTTTGCATGTATTGCAAAAAAAAAAGCAAGAGAGGCAGGCCTTCAAGACTCATTGTGATACACTTTTAAAAAAAAATCCAAGCTTTTTATGTATTGAGTATAATTTCAAAATGTAATGTTTAAGATGAGAAAGATCAGTTTAAAGCAAATTAACTCTCTCCGGACGAAGGAATTCTCACGCATTCCTACACAAGGAATGGAATAGCTTCTCCGAAAGTAAAATTCCCATCATGCGATGTACACGTGAATTTTGTGATTAGCCAAGCAGAGTGCGCTATTCTGGTCACTCCACAATCAAACAGTATGATTGGTCAACCCGGGATGGGTGGCTGTCTCGCACACACGCTGACAAAGTCACTGACCGGTCTCTGCTCGCGTGCCCGCCTGTTAGCAAAGCGGTCCTTCTCGAATGTTTGTGAAGAGAAAAGGAAATTTACGGCAATGTTTAGGGTTGCCGAATAAATTGACTACAACTGAAAACTTGGCTCAACCTGAAGGGTCGGACATTAAAGAGGTGGATGATGACAAAGAAGAAAACGAATTTAATTTCAGAAAGCGAGCATGGGTATGGTGATTCAGGGTGAAAAATTGGCAGTATTTTCTACATATGGCAAAACTGTAAAAATAAGATGAGAAATTTGATTTTTTTTTTTTAATATATGTAATAGCTCAACATGTAATAAACCCGTTCTGAAAGTTTCATTTTCTACACAGTTTTTTTGTATTTTTTTGTAATTTTTTCCAAACCCTTACAAATGGGCCGTCTGGGGGGGAAAAGCAAGGGAGAAAACTTGTCGTCACGAGGGGAGTTAGTCCCCAGCATTATTTGAGTAATTTCCCTTTTTTTCTATCTGCACCATAACGTTTGCAAAATTTAAAAAAAAACTTCCATGCTTAGCAAAGAAGTTCCGTTTGAGCAAAAAATGATAATAATGACTGCTCTTGTTGTTGGGTCGAATTCAGATCAAAGGGCCAAGTTTAGAGAATACAAAAAATATAAAATATTTAAAGGTAAACGCAGTTTGAATATAATTAGGCTTCATTTTTTTTTTGTTGTGTTGTGCCCATCCCATAGGTGCAATTTTGTTTTAAACAAGATGACTGGAAAGAACTGAACTGAATTTTTCCTATTTTTATGCCTAATTTGGTGTCAGCTGACAAAAATATTTGCAGAGAAAATGTCAATGTTAAAAGTTTACCACGGACACTCACACCACACACACACACAGACAACCAAACACCGGGTTAAAACTAGACTCACTTTGGTTTACACAACCCGAGTCAAAAAGGGGGCAAAAAAGAAGAAAAAACAAACACAAATGCAAAATAAAACATCAATAATATTACACAGCATATACACATGCATAATAATCAGGAGTGACAGCATAAAATAACATGGGGTCATCATCATCAGAAAAATTGTTAGAGAATTTGTCACCAGTGTCAAGGAGGTCACGTTCAATGTCTGATCCTTTTTCTGTCACAATTTCGACGCCTCACGCAGGAGTACATTTGTCTCGCCGCCATTTTGGTTATATAAAGATTGACCTCTGACCCAGTCCAGAAAAGTCTAGAAAAAAGCCTTTCATGCAGTTAACAGTCAAGGGGAAATAACTCAGTTTTTCCTAGACTGATCCTCAAGACAGCCTGATTAGTTTCCTTTTGATTTGAACACTGCTGAGTGTATGAAAAAAAAATTCTGCGATCTGACCGATCCTAACTACAAGCACATCATTCTGAGCGGAGCGGAGTGCCGGCGCCAAGCGCCGGCACATCTCCAATGAGTTAAGTGAAGATGATCACTCTAAGCAGGCCAGCAGACTGGAATTCTGATTGAACAAGGTTAATGAATTGGGGCTTTACAGTATTTGACTAAAGGCTGTAAAACTGTAAAAATTGTGTAAAAAAAATTTAAAAAAATTAATTAAAAAAAAGCAAGCAGATATCAAAGCAGACAACAGAGTAACAGAACTGAGTCAACAAGCAAATGAAAACAAGCTGATTTCTGATATAATTTTCCAAAGATGATACTAGGCCTCTGGCACTTAAAACCCACCTCCTTCCATGATAGCTTCCCTCCCCTGCCTCCTCTTTGTCTTCAGTTTCTCAAGTTTAGAGTTTTGCATGCGTGTGAATGACTGGTTTGAAAGTGCTTTGATTTGTCTGTGCACAAGATTCAGCGCTATAAAAAATACTGATTATTATTACTATTATTATATCTCTTCTCAGAAAATAACATCCGCTGTCAGCAGAGCCATAATAGAGGACTTTCACTTTACAACAGATGTGGATTATCAGATGTGTGCCTTCTATGTGTTCAAAATAAATTTTCTCAAAATTTAGTGGGTGCGCCTTATGCGCTGCAGTGCATTGTCGGCCAGAAAATATGGTATCTTGTGGGTGTCCAAACTAGCAGAGAGAGTTTTTTTGCTTCATTCTTCTTCGTCGTCGTCGTCGTTTATGGGCTGAAACCCACCACATCACTCATATATACATGAGTTGGGCTTTTTCCATGTATGACCGTTTTTCCCCCCCACCAGTAGGCAGCCATACTCTGTTTTCAGGGATGTGCATGCTGGGTATGTTCTTGTTTCCATAACCCACTGAACGCTGACATGGATTACAGGATCTTAATGTGCATATTTGATCTTCTGCTTGCGTATACCACACAAAGGGCTTCAGGCACAAGTTGACCTGGGAGATGGGACAAATCTCCACCCTTTACCCACCACTTCCAGGCACCATTACCGAGATTCAAACCTGGGACATCAGATTGAAAGTCCAACACTTTAACCACTTGGCTATTGCGCCCATCTTCTTGCTTAAAAAAATTGGAGCTGTTGAGTGAAGTGGGATTATTCAGAGATTCAGGTTTTGCAGTGCATATTGTTCAGTAATATTGTATCACTTTTCAGCCAAGCGTTCTTTCTACTACTACGTGGGTTTTCTGGCAGCACTCACTTCACACAAGCTGTGGGCAGTTTGCTGCTGTACGAACATGTGGAAAACGCACTCTGGTCAGTACTGTGGAAAATATACATGTATCTGTGCCACACATTTTGTTTTTAACTCTCTGTTAAAGCAAAACATGGACATTATGCATCATTTGGGGGGGGGGGGGGGGGGTGGGGTGATATTTTATTTCTTTTTTTGATTAGACTTTTTTCAAAAGAAGTCTGTATCAGTCCATTTTTGGGTGGTGAATCTGAAATTTCAGTGTCAAAATGCTTTGTTTTTTGTCGTTACTGTCCCGTAAAAACGATGCAAATGGGCCCTATCGTTTTGTTTTGCTTGGCCAAAATTTGGCCAAACGAAAAAAGTTTTCCCCCCGCCGCTCTTACCCAATCAAAGCCCTAAAAGCTGTAAGTGCGAATCTTCCCTTTGGGCCAAGGCTCCCCCTGCCTCTTGTAAGGTTTGCGTTTTCCGTCTTACGCTTTTTTTTTGGCTATTAAGGTATTCTTTGCCCTTATTTTGCTGCATGGGCTTGTGTTTATTATTTTTTTTCATTCTGTTACTCAATTGATTTGGCCCCCCTCAAATCTTTCGTTTTTCTCTACCTTTAAGTTGACCCTGTTTTTCCCTTTTTCTCTTTTGGGGGATGGGATTTTCGCTGGGTGCCAAGCGGGGGTCCCATCCCTTGTATGCCCCCCAAAACGGCGGAATCATGTTTGTACGATGAGCCCCGGCCAAGAGACCTTTTCCCAACCCTGGAGCTCATAATTTTTCCCCCGTTAGGCCCCGCGGCGAGCGTTTTAGCTCTGATCGCAGAGGCGAACTTCCCCTTTAAAAGGTCATGAAGGGGGGGGGGGGAAAGGGGGTATGACATCCCCCTCCCGAGGTGAGGGAAAAAAAGAGGGGTGGCAAGCCCTTCTTGGCGGGTTGACTCCCGTCAGGCACGAACTCCCAAGTGGAGGCCACGCCCGGCCATTACTCGGATCCCCCACTGGGAAAACACCCCTTCAGGGGCCCATTGCTGTTCCCCTCCCCCCTCTTTCTGCCAATCCCCCTCCCCCACCTCCTTCTGGGGGGGAAAGAAATTTTTGGGTTTTGGGGGGGGGACCTCTACTTTGCCCCCCCGGGGCCCAAAGCCCCCCCTTCCCCCCTGGGAGGGATTGGGGCGTAGGACGTGCTTGGGGTCTTCCTCTATCCCCCCGGTTCCCCTGCTGGGGGGGCCTGCGCGTGCCAGGCGGTTTGGGCAGTAAGCCCGCTCGTCTTCTGGGGGGAGCCCCCCAGTTGGACTGACCTCCCTCCGACTTGGCCAGGTTTTTCCTTCATGGAGGTAAAAGCCCATGACCCTTGGGTTGGGGTCATGGGAGGGTGGGCCCCACGGGTGGTTTCCCCCTTTCTACCCCCGTACGGGGGCCCCCAAATGGGGCACACGGGGTTGCCGGGAGGCCCAGGGGCCAAAACCCCCGCCCCGCTCCCCCCGGCCCCAAACCCCAAACATTCACGGTTTTGACACACACAGCCCCAAAAAGTGGGATGGCTTCTTGTCATCAGGTTGAGCCCTCGACCAATATTCCCACTAAACCCACAAATCGGGCCTCTGCCCAACCACGGGTGACCCCCACGGTCAAAAGGGCCCCCTTTCGGGGACCGCGGCTGCCGGGGGGCCCCCGCTCGCCCGGGGGACCCCTGCAGTTCCCCTACCACCCCCTCGCCCTACGGGGAGTTGAGGGGGTGTTTGTCCCTTTTCAGCACTCATGGGTCCCCTCTTGCACCAGGGATGCCTCACTGAAAGGTGGGACCCCACCCCCAAGCGGTTGGCCTAAGTCCACCCCTTCCCCCCCTGCTTTTCAGGTGTCAAGGAAAAAAACAGTGCGGCCTGGTATGCTTGGGATCACCCCAGCTCATCCCGCGGGCGACACAGTCACAGGACGCCCCACGGGTCACCAATTGGGTGGCCCCCAGAGGGGATGGACTGGGAGCAAGGGGGGAGCCTCTGTTTTGGAGGAGGTTTAACAAGTGGAGAGCACTCTTCCCCCTCCCAGGGGACAAATTGAGCCCCCCCTCCGGGGACCACCCTAAACCCAAAACTCAGATTTAGCGATCTCGAATACCCCCCCAAGGGGGTCACGAGTTGAACACCCCCGGGGTGATTGTTCCCCTTGCCTTTTGGGCCCATGTGACTAAACTCCAGAACACCAGGATCGGGTCCCAGAAATGGCAAGGAATGGCTTAAAAGCCAGCCCAACTGTCGGGGTCTGTTTCCCATCCCCCTCCAGGCAGGGAGCCCCCTCTCAGCCCCGGGCCCTTTTTCCCCCGGGCAAGTTCCTTAAAGTTTCCCTCCAAGGGGGGGTTGGTCCTTGTACCACGGGCCCACCCTCCTAGGGGAAAGCGGAGCCCCCCGCGAGGACGGTGTTGGTTCACAGGCAAAAATTCCCCCACTTCAGCTAATTTTTTTTTTAAAAACATTACGGTGAGACAGATTGGCCACCGCTGCCTCCTGAAGTTTCCACGATTTTTAAACCTTTTCGCTGTTTTCCACAGGGCCATTGAGTGGGGGGAACAGCTCCAGTTAAAGGAGCTCGAACTGCCCTCCCCTTTTGGGTCCGCATTTGAATCTCCCTGGCTGCTTTGTTCCCTTGACCCCCCTTGGGCCCATGGATCAAACCCCAGAACCACCAGAGACTCAGGGGCCCGAAAGGGCACAGGAAGGGTTTAAATAAGCCAGCCCACCTGTCAGGGGTACTGCTTCCACCCCTTTCCCCAGGCGGGGTCCCTCTCCCCCGGGCATTTTTCCCCCGGGCAATTTCCTTGAAGATTCCCCCAAGGGCGGGGTTGGGGTCTTGTACACACAGGACCCCCCTGTACGGGAAGGGAGCCCCCCGGGGACGGGGATGTTGGTCTACAGCGCACCCCTTTCCCCCACTTCACTAATCTATTTTTTAAAAACATTAGCAGAGGGGAGAGTTTGGGCCCCACCGCTGCCTCCTCAAATTTCCACGACTTATCCTTCTTCGAGTTTTTTTCCACGGGGCCCCAATGAGCGGGGAAAACAGCGCCCCTTTTAATCAGGAAGGGGGTCTCCTTCCTTCCCCCGGGCCTTTCCCCAAACCCAAGGTTAAACCTTTTGGCAATGGGACCCCTTGGTTTCTGGCAGCTGAGACACAGCTACCACCCTTCATTCATACTATGCTAGTTTGGGCGTAATGCCTTTTTCTCCCCTCTTGACATTCCGTAGAGGAGAGGGTCCCCTGCGGCCCATCCCAGGCCCCAGCCTCCCTCTTCGGCTAAGGGCCCCCAAATTTGTACCCACAGGGCAGAGCAAACAGGAGGGGGCCCTCATATTTAGCCCCACCCCCCATGCGCCGGGTTCTATGCCATTGAAGAGACTGGCCCCAGGGCCCCCCTTATACGCCCCGTCGAAGGGGGTGTGACAGAATCAGCGGCGGGGAATAAACCCCACATGTCCGTCCAAGCCAACCGGGCCATCCCCAAGGCCGAAGGCAACGCCCAATGATTTGGCCCTTTCAGCCCCGCCATCTCCGCCCCCCCAAGTAAAAACGGTCCCAGATGCACACAGTGGCGTCCCGGGGACTAAGCTGGATGTGTCGGGGCTAGGTCGGGGTACTGCTGCCTTGGGCGGAGGAGCCCCCCCTCTAAGATCCCCCCCCTCCTTATGTGCCCCGTCAGCAGAGAGCATCTTAGGGACAGAGAATGCACCCACTCCTCAACCCGGGGGATATCTCAACTCTGGACCCGGGCCCTGGTTTTTACGGCCAGTTGTTGTGATTCCCAAAGGGTTTGGGAGGGCGGAGACCAGTCTTGGACTTGTCCCCCTCAAAAAATTTCCCCCAAAATAAATTAGATGGACCAAACACACGATTCGGGGACATTTAACAGGGCGATTGGGTACCTCTATTGATCGAAAGATGCTTATTTTTTAATCCTCATATCCGGCGTCCCTCGACCTGAGGTTCGTGTGGAAGGACAAATTTCCATTCTCCCATTTGGGGGTCCCTTGCCTCTTTTTTGTTTCCCCAAAGGGGGTGCTGAAATTGGTGTCCATCGTCCAGTCGGGAATCCATTTTCCCTGTGTGTACCTGGGAAAGACTGGCTTAACCTGGCCCCGTCGAGGCCCGTGCCAGAGTCTTGGCCCGATTCTAGACCCTTTTCTCCCCCCTGGGCTTCCTCCGAACCCCGGGAAATGCGATCTGTCCCCCAAATTAGTCTTTGATTTTTTAGGGGTGAGGTTCAACCGTGGTCCATGATGTCTCTGACGCCAGATCACTGAGACCACGGAGGCCCCCTCAGCCCCTTTCGCGTTCCCCCCCAAACAAGGGGACACTTTTTCTTCCGGGCATGATGGGTCCATGGACCTCTCATTCCCCTGGGCAGGGTGCTCCGGGGGTCCCAGAGCATCCCATGGGGAACCCAGATAGTCTGGGCGAGTAGTTCCTCCCAAATGACCAGAGTGGCTTCCCCCCCTCTTGAACGGGGGTCCCTGCCCCAAACCCATTCTTTTTTTTTTTTTTTTGCTGCCCATCATCTGCCCATTATGGCTTACCCCACGCCGCTTTATTTAGATTCCCCCCTACCGGCCATACCTGGGTTCATCGTCGCAGTTCCAGCGTCGGCAGTCCCCAGGGAACCATCGAGTTAGGTCGCCCGGAGGGCCCCACACCAGAGGAGACCCTGCCCGTTTCTGGTCACTTCGGTGGGGTTCAGTGGTGCCCGTTTGTTTTCTACTTTGGGGCTCAAAGCTAAGCCCACTACTAAAAGACAATAATGGGTTAGTCGCGGGCAGATGGTGAGCGTCCCCCCCAAGTGGGCCGCCACCGTCCCCCCCAACAACGCCCCCCCATGAATTGCCCACCTGAGACATTGACAGCTCACCCCCAAACACAGAAATGGAGGGGGAAATTTAAACTGAGGTCACCCTGAGAGCAGGGCATGAAAAGGGCCCGACTTTGAGACTATTTTGTTTCTAATAATAATAATAATAAAATAATGGAACTTATATAGCCCTATCCAGAAATTGTCAGGTGCTTTCAAAAACGCTTTTGTAAATAAAACATTATAAACTATGTTAAATACACCACCAAATGGGCCACACACACACACACACCACGCCGCGCACACCCCACCACGCACACACAACAACCCCGATACATCATTTTAACATACAGTGTATCTAACGTACCCAAAACATACGCCACTAGGGAGGCACCCAAAAATTTCAAAAACACACCACACACAAAACACATTCATATACTGCATGTATTGTGGACCCGCCCCAATTGAATTTTTGCTGAGGGGAAAAGGTGATTTTGAGCAGATTTAAAAGATCCAGGAATAGAATGCGGAGGTTACAGGGAGCTTGTTCACGTCTTTGGCGATTGAAAAAAAAAAAGATCGTGTCCTAGGTCTTACCCGAGTGAGGTATCCTGAAAGTCGGTACAGAGGAAGAACGGAGGGGAGACGGGGTTTTTGATATGGGTGAGTTAGAAAGATACTTGGGGGCCCGATCCCTTGCTGCAGAAAAGGTCAAGTGGATGCTTTAGTCTATTCGTCGAAACAGGAACCTGGGGGACGAAAGGGGAGGGAAACATGGTCCAAATTTAGAAATTGCAAATGAGTCTGGCAGGTTTTTTGAATTCGTTTGGGGTCGTCTAAAGGGATTTGGAAGGCCGGCCAAAAAAAAAGTTTCAGTAATCCAAACTTGAGAGAACCGAGGCTACAAGGTCTTTGGGTTTATCGGTTGAGAGATAGTGGCGGATGAGTGATTCTACGCGTTCCAAATAGGGAACTTTCAGATATTAAAAGTGCGTGGAAGAAAGAAGAATGGTCCAGGATTACCCCAAAACTGCGAACGGGGAGAAAGTTTAAACAGGGGTGCATTTATCAGAAAAGAGCAGGAAAGGAAGGATGTTACGAAAATTCTTTGGACAGGTTATCATCAATTCATTTATCATCATTTAATTGCAGCTTGTTTAGGTCATCCCGTCTTTAGGCAGCAAGCACCCTGTGTTTTTTCCCCCAGTGCATCCAATTCGCTTGGAAGCCCATGAAAAGTTGAAATTTCTATGATGAGATGAAGGAGGAGGGACGATGTTTTTTTAGGAGGTCCATTTTTGGGTTTGGGACTGCTGACAAAAGGCTGTATCAAAAGCTTTGTCATAATGATTCCCCCCGTTTAACCGGACCGGAGAACAGACACTTGCAGGTTGGGAGGTTTAAATTTGAGCAACACACCCAAAAACCATTCTTTAAGTGGAGACAGTCGATTATGGCCCCGTTCCCCTTTTTTGCCACAGTAAAATCAATCTGGGGAGGGGCCGGACGGGCCGAAAAACCCACCTCCACTGGGATTTAAAAACCCTGCCCCCAGCCGTCATCCCCGACGCTAACCACTTTGCCCGGCGGCGTGCCCCCCCTACTCTTCAGGTGGCACTTTCCAGACGCCTCCTCCCGGGTGGGGAGCCAATGGACTCACTCCATGCAGCAGGGACTTTGGGCCCCGGAGGGCACTTGCCAATCAGTGTTCTGGAACTAGAGGCAGTTCGCGGGCTTCCTGCCTTCATGGGGGAGGCCACTGGCAAGCCATCGCTTTTTCCCCCAAAAACGACGGCCGCATTTTTGTGCAAAGGGGGGGGGACGACTCGGCAGACCTCTCCTGTGGATGAGGTTCCTCCCTTGGTGCCAAAAAGCAAGGGCATTGCACTTTAAACGAGACACATAGCAGGATAAACCAACATTTGGCAGATGCTCTCCAAAGGCCAAGAGTATCACCCCACGAGTGGCCCTGGAAAGGACACCCTTTAGGGGGGGGGGGAAAAGGGGGTTTCGGCCCATGGTGGACCTCTTTGCCACAAAATTTTAACAAGGACTTCCCCCCTTTTTTCTCCGGTCACCGACCCGGAAGGTTTGGGGAGTGGGGTGCCTCTCTTTAGACTGGAGCGGTTCGATTGCCTACCGGGGTTTCCCCCTTTCCAGTTCTGTCCAAGGTGATCCAGAAAGCCAATTGGAAAGCCCCCAGCTGATTTTCATTCGCCGAAATGGCCAACCCAGCCGGTTTCCGGACCTTTCCCTGACCATTTCCACCCAGAAAAATCAAAACCCAAACATCTGGAGGCAACCTCGTTCAAAGGGTTTCCTCTTCCAATCCTCAAAAGCTCCACCTGCAGCGTGGTCCCGTGCGGTGGGAAACTGTAGCATCAATTGAAATTTGACCCCTCGGTTGGCCCCCTGTTCGCGGGGGCTAACCCCGGGTGTGCCTCTCTGACCCCCCTGTC
>NC_134909.1:9109087-9114087 GCF_041734735.1 Babylonia areolata | reverse complement strand
AAGGCCAGAAGGCTCCAAAACGGCTCAACATCGCTAAGCTGAAAAGCATCACCATCAAACAGTCCTTTGTGGAGCTGCTGGAAGATCGTCTGGAATCCGCCTCTCTGGACAACCAGAATGTGGAGTCTGACTGGAGGACCCTGCGTGAGCTGATCTATAGTACAGCTTCAGAGACCCTTGGACCCATGACCAGAAAGCACAAAGACTGGTTTGATGAAAACTGTGATGAAATCAAGCAGCTTCTGGATGAGAAACGCCGTCTGCATCAAGCCCACCTGAGCAACCCAAAGTCCACATCAAAAAAGGATGCATACAATGCCATCCGCAGGACTGTTCAGCAAAAGTTACGCCAGATGCAGGATAAGTGGCTGAGTGACAAAGCTGATGAGATCCAGGGATATGCTGACAGGCACGATATGAAGAGGTTCTATGATGCCTTAAAATAAGTCTACGGCCCCACATCCTCAGGATCATCCCCCCTCCTCAGTGCAGATGGGAATACCTTGATCACCGAGAAGGAGAACATTCTCGGACGATGGGCTGAGCACTTCAACAGTGTCTTAAATCGCCCTTCCTCCATAAATGATGAAGCCATAGACCGTCTCCCACAAGTCCCCACCAACGAAGCACTGGACGATCCGCCAACACTTCTTGAGACCCAGAAAGCAATCCGTCTGCTATCCAGTGGCAAAGCACCTGGCTCAGACTCCATACCAGCAGAGGTCTACAAGGATGGAGGCACTGCACTGTGCTGACTGAGAAGCTTCATCAGCTGTACTCACTCATGTGGAAAGAAGAGACGATCCCCCAGGATTTCAAAGATGCATCTATCATTCACTTGTACAAGCGAAAGGGGAACCGGCAAGCCTGTGATAACCATCGGGGCATTTCCTTGCTCTCCATCACAGGCAAGATACTTGCCAGGATCCTACTTAACCACCTCACAGCACACCTTGACCAAGGTCATTTGCCTGAGAGCCAATGTGGATTCCGGAAAGAGCGCGGAACCACTGACATGGTGTTTGCTGCAAGGCAGCTGCAAGAGAAATGTCAGGAGCAAAATGCTGATCTGTTCTCCACCTATCTCACTAAGGCCTTCGACACCGTGAGTAGAGAGGGACTGTGGAAGATCATGGCCAAGTACGGATGCCCTCGGAAATTTATTTCCTTGGTCAGCCAATTCCATGAAGGCATGCAGGCTCGAGTCCAGGACAATGGTGAAACATCTGCTCCTTTTGCTGTCACAAATGGTGTCAAGCAAGGCTGCGTCCTGGCTCCAACGCTGCTCAGCCTCATGTTCTCTGCAATGCTTACTGATGCCTTCAGAGATGGCGATGTTGGAATCGGCCTAAAGTACCGAACAGATGGCAAGCTGTTTAACCTCAGAAGGCTTCAAGCAAAAACGAAGGTCATGACAGACATCATCAGAGACTTTTTGTTTGCTGATGATTGTGCCCTCAACGCTGGATCTGAAGCTGACATGCAACTCAGCGTCGACAAGTTTGCCACTGCCAGCAGGAACTTCGGCCTTACCATCAGCATGAGGAAAACTGAAGTTCTCCATCAGCCAGCCCCAGGGAAACCCTACGTTGAGCCCAACATCACAGTCAACGGTCAGAGACTCAGTGCGGTGGAGCGGTTCACATACCTTGGCAGCACACTGTCACGAAATGCGACCATCGACGATGAAGTGAACGTCAGGATTGCAAGAGCAAGCGCAACTTTTGGTAGACTCAATGCAAATGTCTGGAACAGAAGAGGCATTAGTCTTGAGACCAAGCTAAAGGTCTACAGAGCAGTAGTTCTCCCCACACTACTGTACGCCTGCGAAACTTGGACAGTGTACCAACGACATGCCAAGAAGCTGAACCACTTCCACACAACATGCCTAAGGAAGCTACTGAACATCAAGTGGCAAGACAAGACCCCAGACACAGAGGTGCTCGCAAAAGCCACCCTTCCCAGCATCTTCACCATCCTGATGCAGTCCCAGCTTTGCTGGGCTGGACACGTGGCGCGCATGCCAGACCATCGGCTGCCCAAAAGGCTCTTCTATGGCGAGCTGCAACAAGGGAAGAGATCACACGGAGGTCAGAAGAAGCGCTTCAGAGATACTCTGAAAGTCTCTCTGAAAGCGTTTGATATCAACCCTGACTCCTGGGAGGAATCTGCAGTGGACCGTGACAAATGGCGCGCTGCTGTGCACAAAGGCGCCAGGTTGTGCGAGGCCAACAGGACTGCTGCAGCTGTTGAGAAGAGGCAGGCCAGAAAGTCACGGGCAAACAAGCTCCCTGACAATGATATGCCTGTCTTTGTCTGCCCCAACTGTCAGCGAACATTTCATGCGCAGATTGGACTATTCAGCCATCTGCGCACTCACAGATAGATTCATGAGCATCCTTCCCCCCACCACACCACCACCCTCCCCCCATCCCCCATCTGGATGACAACGATGGTCATCATCGATCTCGATGGACACACCATATTATATATATGTTGTATGATTTAGATTTTAGAAGATTTATTGTCATCGTTATTGTTATCGTTATCTGTCTCTGTCTCTCTGTCTCTTCCTCTTCTTCTTCTCTCTCTCATTTCTGTCTTCTGTTGTTGGTGGTGGTTTTTTTCGTTGTTTTTCATATTAAAAAAAAAAAAAAAATCTAAATAACCACAGCGAATGCCTCATTGCTCATCGGCGAAGGGAGGAAGGTGGCAGAATGGTTAAGACACTCAACTGCCAATACACAGAGTCCGCGAGGATGTGGGTTCGAATCCCGCTCTCGCCCTTCCTCCCTGGAAAATCAAACTGAGCGTCTAGTCTTTCGGATGAGACGATATAAACCGAGGTCCCGTGCGCAGCACGTACTTGGCGCACTGAAAAAGAACCCATGGTAAAAATTATGTCAAGAAAAGAAATCCGCTCTGATAGGTGCACAAACTTACAAGCACGCACTCAAGGCCTGACTAAGCGCCTTGGGTTGTGCTGCTGGTCAGGCATCTGCCTAGCGAGATGTGGTGTAGCGTGTATGGATTTGTCCGAACGCAGTGACGCCTCCTTGAGAAACTGAAACTGAAACTGAAACTGTCACAAACTGATGACACTTCTCCACGTCACGATGTTATCATAATAATAATAATAATGGTATTTATATAGCGCTGAATCTTGTGCAGAGACAAATCAAAGCGCTTGTCGTCGAAAGCGCCCATCGAAACACTGCAAAAGTTAAAGCCTGAACCGGACTATAAATGGCGGGCGATTTGAATCAAGCCAGTTTCTCACCAGAGTCTGACACTGTGACGTCGGTGAAGGTTTATTCAAAATAAAAGCCTAATAAAGCTACGGTTTGGCTTCATTTATGGCAGAGAGCGAGATTTGCCTAGCAGCTTCCAATCTATATTTGAATTGACTTTGGAAAGTACAAAATGTGTCAGCTACACGTAATACAAAATTTGAATGCAGAGAAAAGGGGCGGAGCTAGAGCCGTTTGTGTTTGCACTAGACGTGTCTGTCAGATAAAAATAGCACCAGCACGTGGTACTGTCCGGTGAGAATTGGAAAGCATGCAGACAGCCCCTCGACGTTGGCAACCGTAAACGACCACATTGTTTGTAAAACATGCAAACGGAGAGAAATATGACGATCTACTAACCTTTCTTGGACTGAAATGATCACATAAACAGCCGGCGAGTGACCTCCACAAAAACTGTGATTGACGCTCGTAACCCCCGGCGCCAGTCTGAAGTGAGAGTGCTGGAGAGGAAGCAGTTTCGGTTTTGGGAGCAGGTGTGGCAGGAGTACACGGATATCTTTCTCCGCTAACAGCGAGTCGGTCTTTGTTTTGCTTTCACCTCCCGCATGTTTACATTTCTACCGGACACGTGCTCGCGCTTTTTATAGATAAACTCCGCCCCTTTCCCTTTTATGGATAGGCTCTAGTGCGCATGCGCAACCGAAACCTTGCTCTCGGGAGTTAAGACTTTAAGAACAGTCAGTGAAATCGTGTCGAAACTGACCCAGCTGTATTTGACCTTGACGCTCAACGTAACTACTGTTACATACGCTGGCAACTTGATGGTCCTCTGTCGTTTCCGGTTTCGTGTCGAAACACGTCACGTCGCTGGGCGATAAGCGGAAGAAACCTACTTTCGTTTTTCCGTGGGTTATCTCCCATGGTGTGTCCTTGTCACTGTGTGTGTGTGTGTGTGTGTGTGTGTGTGTGTTGTTGTTGTTGTTGTTGTTGTTGTTGCTGTTGTTGTTTTGTGTTTTGTTGTGGCGTCTGTGTGTGTGTGTGTGTGTGTGTGTGTGTGTGTGTGTGTGTGTGTGTGTGTGTGTGTGTGTGTGTGTGTGTGTTGTTTTGAATTGTGTTGTGTGTGTGTGTGTGTGTGTGTGTGTGTGTGTGTGTGTGTTGTTTTGAATTGTGTTGTGTGTGTGTGTGTGTGTGTGTGTCCCACAGCACGAAGTGACCGAAATGGAGGACTGTCTGTAGTGGCGGTGAGCGCATCTCTGTCGTCAACAGTGTTTGTGTCCGTCCTGCTCGCCCTCTGCATCCTCTGTTCCCGGCGAAGGAAGAGGAAAAGTACGTGGGGGGAAAAAACCCATCAAAAGCAAAGCGTGTGTGTGCTGAAAATATTTTCGTGTGTGTGTGTGTGTGTGTGTGTGTGTGTGTGAGTGTGTGTGTGACAGTGTGTGTGTGTGTGTGCGCGTGCTTTTGTGTGTGTGTGTGTTCGTGTGTGTGTTCGTGTGTGCGTGTGTGTATGTGCATTTGTGTGTGTGTGTGTGTGTGTGTGTGTGTGTGTGTGTGTGTGTGTGTGATGGGTGGGTGTGATCTGTATCTTGACATCTTTTTTCCTTGACAAGAATGGGTTAAATCACTGCTTGGGAGGTGGGAAAAACGCCTCTATTCACGGACGTGTGTGTGTGTGTGTGGTATAGGCTTATCGCTGGATGGCGTTGAAAAATTGAAGGATGTATTCTGAAACATTATTTGGAACTTTAGGCT
>NC_134909.1:9076587-9104087 GCF_041734735.1 Babylonia areolata | reverse complement strand
TATTAGTGCTGTTGTTGTTGTTGTCGCTGTTGGTGTTGTTGTTGTTAGTGTAGTTGTTGTTGCTGTTAGTGTTGTTATTGTTGTTGTTGTTGTTGTTGTTGTTAGTGCTGTTCTTGTTGTTGTTGTTGCTGCTGTTAGTGCTGTTGCTGTTGTTGTCGGTGTTAGTGTTGTTGTTGTCGATGTTAATGCTGTTGTTGTTGCTGATGTTGCTATTGTCGCTGTTAGTGCTGTTGTTGTTGTTGCTGTTAGTGTTGTTGTTGTTGTTGTTGTCGCTGTTAGTGTTGTTGTTGTCGCTATTAGTGCTGTTGTTGTTGTTGTCGCTGTTGGTGTTGTTGTTGTTAGTGTAGTTGTTGTTGCTGTTAGTGTTGTTATTGTTGTTGTTGTTGTTGTTGTTGTTGTTGTTAGTGCTGTTCTTGTTGTTGTTGTTGCTGCTGTTAGTGCTGTTGCTGTTGTTGTCGCTGTTAGTGTTGTTGTTGTCGATGTTAATGCTGTTGTTGTTGCTGATGTTGCTATTGTCGCTGTTGTTGCTGTTGTTGCTGTTGTCGCTGTTGTTGTTTATGTGTCGCATCGCTGACGAAGGCTTTCCCTCCCTCAGCAACAGGTCGGGCCGAATGACAAGACAGAGATATAGAGAGTCATGGGCACTTGCTGGTTGGTCTCTGTCTCATTGTCTGTCTGCCTGTACGTCTGTCTGTCTGTCTGTCTCTCTCTCTCTCTCTGTCTATCCATCTGTCTCTGTCCCTGTCTCTATCATTCTCTCTGTCTCTGTCTCTGCCTCTGCCTCTGTCTGTCTGTCTGTCTGCCTGACTGTCTCTGTCACTCTGTCTCTGTCTGTGTGTCTGCCTGTGTGTCTGTCTGTCTGTCTTTGTGACTCACTCTCTCTCTCTCAATCTCTATCATTCTCTGTTTCTTACACTTTCTCCCATTCTGTGTGTGTGTGTGTGTGTGTGTGTGTGTGTGTGTGTGTGTGTGTGTGTGTGTGTGTGTGTGTGTAATTCTCTGTCCCACACACACACACACACACACACTCTCTCTCTCTCTCTCTCTCTCTCATTGTCTGTCGCTCTCTCTCATTCTCTGTCACTCTATCATTCTCTGTCTCTCCCCTTTTCCCTCATTCTCTTTCTCTCTCTCTCTCTCTCTCTCTCTCGCACACACACACACACACACACACACACACACACACACACACACACACACACACACACACTCTCTCTCTCTCATTCTCTCTCTCTCTGTGTTATCCTCTCTCTCTCTCTTTTTCCTCTCTCTCAATCATTCTCTGTCCCTCCCTCCCACTTTCTCTCATTCTCTCTCTCTCACTCTCATTCTCTCTCTCTCTCTCTGTGTCATCCTCTCTCTCTCTGTCTCTCTCTCACTCTCATTCTCTCTCTCTCAATCATTCTCTCTCTCCCACTTTCTCTAATTCTCTCTCTCTCATTCTCTCTCTCTCATCCTCTCTCTCTCTCTCACTCTCATTCTCTGTCTCTCCCACTTTCTCTCATTCTCTGTCTCTCTCTCTCTCTCTCTCTCTCTCTCTCTCTCAAGCATTCTCTGTCTCTCCCACTTTCTCTCATTCTCTCTCTCTCTGTGTCTGTCTCTCTCTCTCATTCTCTGTCTCTCTTTCATTCTCTGTCTGTCTGTCTGTCTGTCTGTCTCTCTCCTCCTCTCTCTCTCTCTCTCTCTATCCCCTCCCTCCCTCCTCTCTCTCTAACCCACTTTGCAAACAGGCTGGTGGCCTTGCAGTAAAATATTTCTGAGTTCTCTCTCTGACCCCTTCCTCACACTCAGCATACAGGCAGACTCCAGAAGAAGAGGGAAACATGATCATCAACACCCTGTATGAAGGCGGCCCCGCTTCAGGGCAGACGACGAAGGTACCCGTGGATGTCTTGGGGTACTCCGAGGTTCAGGACCGGGTGGGCCAGGCCTCTGACGCTGCAGGACGGGTGGACAAGGGTACCATGCTTTTCCCCTCTGGTGAGTGGGTGGGTGACTGGGCGGTGGAGGCATGGGTGGGTGGGTGGGTGGGTGGGTGGATGGATGGATGGACGGACGGAAGGAAGGAGGAATAAATGGATTGGTGGAAGAAAGGATGGATGGTTGGGTGGGTGGGTGGTTGGGTGGAAGGATGGATGGATGGGGGGGTGGGGGGGGTGGTTAAGTGGAAGGAAGGAAGGAAGGATGGATGGGTGGGTGGAAGGAAGGAAGGAAGGAAGGATGGATGGATGAGTGGGTGGGTGGGTGGGTGGAAGGAAGGAAGGAAGGATGGATGGGTGGGTGGGTGGAAGGAAGGAAGGAAGGATGGATGGATGAGTGGGTGGGTGGGTGGAAGGAAGGAAGGAAGGATGGATGGATGGGTGGGTGGGTGGGTGGAAGGAAGGAAGGAAGGATGGATGGGTGGGTGGGTGGGTGGAAGGAAGGAAGGATGGATGGGTGGGTGGGTGGGTGGGTGGGTGGAAGGAAGGAAGGAAGGAAGGATGGATGGGTGGGTGGGTGGGTGGAAGGAAGGAAGGATGGATGGATGAGTGGGTGGGTGGAAGGAAGGAAGGATGGATGGATGAGTGGGTGGGTGGGTGGAAGGAAGGAAGGAAGGAAGGATGGATGGATGGGTGGGTGGGTGGGTGGAAGGAAGGAAGGAAGGATGGATGGATGGGTGGGTGGGTGGATGGATGGACGGACGCAAGGAAGGAAGGAAGGAAGGATAAATGGACGGGTGTATGGCTGAAGGATGGATGAGTGGATGGGAGGAAGGAAGGAAAAAGAAAAAAAATGAATGGATGGGTGGATGGATTGATGAAAGATTAATAGGTGGACAGACAGATGGCTGTCTGGGTGGATAAATGGATGGATGGGTCAATGGGTAAAAGCAAAATGAAAACGGAATGATGGAAGGACGAATATCTGGCTGGATGAATGGCGGGTGGTGGGTTTGGGGTGAGGTGGGGGGTGGGTTTTCTTCTTTTTCTTCTTCTTCGTTCGTGGGCTGCAACTCCCGTATGTACACACGAGCGGGCTTTTACGTGCATGACCGTTTTCACCCCGCCATGCAGGCAACCATACTCCGTTCTCGGGGGAGGGTTGTGGATATAACTGGATGTACCAGAGACGAGAAGGGCGAACGGACAATGATGACGATAATGACGACGACGACGATACTTTCTGCTGCTGCTGCTGCTGCTGCTCTGATAATGATGATGATGATGATGAAGATGATGATAATGATAACGACGAACGACGACCATGACGACCATGACGACCACGACTAATGATGACGAATACGATGACGATGGTAATACAGGCATTCTTTGACCAGCCACTTCTACCATTGTCAAAGTTGTCATTATTCTTTTTTATTTATTTATTTATTTATTTTTTACAGAAGTGGATGGACGCTATCACGACATCAACGATCCTCGTTACGAAAATCCTCCTCCTCCTCGTCCTCATCATCAGCTTCATCAGCCTCATCCTCATGGAGTAAGGGGATGAGGGGATGAGGGTCTAATTCCGGCAGTCCTCATCTCAATGGTAAAGGAGGGTGCACGATGGTATTCGAAACGAGGTGGGGCTTGGGGAAAAAACAAGTTGGTGGTGCTGGTGGTTGGTGGTTAGGGGATGGTGGTTGATGGGTAACGGTGGTGGTGGTGGTGGTGGTGGTGGGTGGTGGTGGGTGGGTAACGGTGGTGGGTGTGGTGGTGGTGGTGGTGGTGGGTGTGGTGGTGGGTAACGGTGGTGGGTGTGGTGGGTGTGGTGGTGGTGCTAGTGGTGATGGGTGTGGTGGTGGTGGTGGGTGTGGTGGTGGTGGTAGTGATGATTGGTGGGTAATGGTGGTGGGTGTGGTGGTGGTGGTGGGTAATGGTTGTAGGTGTGGTGGTGGTGGTGTGGTGGTGGTGGTGGGTGTGGTGGTGGTGGTGGGTGTGGTGGAGGGTAATGGTGGTGGGTGTGGTGGTGGGTGTGGTGGTGGTGGTGGTGGTGGTGGGTGTGGTGGTGGGTAATGGTGGTGGGTAATGGTGGTGGGTGTGGTGGTGGTGGTGGTGGTGGGTGTGGTGGAGGGTAATGGTGGTGGGTGTGGTGGTGGGTGTGGTGGTGGGTGTGGTGGTGGTGGTGGGTGTGGTGGTGGGTAATGGTGGTGGGTAATGGTGGTGGGTGTGGTGGTGGTGGTGGATGTGGTGGAGGGTAATGGTGGTGGGTGTGGTGGTGGGTGTGGTGGTGGGTAATGGTGGTGGTGGGTGTGGTGGGTGTGGTGGTGGTGGTGGGGGTGGTAGTGGTGGTGTGGTGGTGTGTAACAGTGGTGGGTGTGGTGGTAGTGGTAGTGGTGATGGTTGGTGGGTGTGGTGGTGGTAGAGGTGATGGTTTGGGTGGTGGTATTGGTGGTGGGTGATGGTGGTGGTGGTGGTAACTATCGTAACAACAAAGTCCGCGTACTTCTTAAAAGTGTGTGTGTGATTGTGTGTGTGTGTGTGTGATTGTGTGTGTGTGTGTGTGTGTGTGTGTGTGTGTGTGTGTGTGTGTGTGTGTGTGTGTGTGTGTGTCCCGCGTGTGTGTGTCCCGTGTGTGTGTCCCGTGTGTGTGTGTGTGTGTGTGTGTGTGTGTGTGTCTGTGTCTGTGTCTGTGTGTGTCTGTGTTGAAATACTTTTTTTTTTTTTTTACTGCGGTAACTGTAAATCATTGGTCTCTTAACTCGATCCTATCAGAGCTGTAGAGAGCACGGCAAGAAAAGCTTTGAGTTTTCAGCTTCATTTGATTTTTTGGATGCTTACAAAAATATTCATCACGTAGAAAAAAAAACCTTGTATGATTTGTGCGATTTGCGGTCTTGTGCTGTTGTGGAAGAAGACCGAGCTGATGAAGATCAACACCACTGCCAACACTCCAGTCACAGTCGGTGGAGAGCCCATCAGGGAGGTGGAGTCTTTCGTCTACTTGGGAAGCGTGGTTGACCGACAGGGAGGCACGGACCGAGACGTCACAGCCAGAATCGGCAAGGCAAGAGCAGCTTTCATCATGCTCAAGAACATCTGGGCATCTGGAGCAATCAGTATGAAACCCAAACTCCGCATCTTCAACTCCAATGTGAAGTCAGTTCTGCTCTACGGATGCGAGACATGGCGGACAACACAGACGATGCAGCAGAAGATTCAGACATTCTTCAACACCTGTCTGAGGCGCATCTACAAGATCCGATGGCAGGAGAAGATCCGAAACGAAGATCTGTGGGAGCGAGCGGGACAGGAACCAGTAGCCAAGTAGATACTGCGGAGGAAGTGGGGCTGGATCGGACACACCCTCAGGAAGCCAGCGTCCAGCATCACACGCCAAGCCCTGACCTGGAACCCGCAGGGAAAGAGGGCCGGCCTCGCAACAGCTGGAGGCGAGATACCGAGGCAGAGCTGAAGCAGCAAGGGACCAACTGGACTGGAATGGCCGGAACAGCCCAGAACAGAATGTGATGGGCAAAATGAAATGAATGCTGTTGTGGAAATCGTATCAAACTTGTCCTACTCTTAACCAAGCTTGTAAAGATGTTTTCTTATTGAGAAGGTTGTCAACCCCAACTGTTTCTGATATTGATATACTGAATATTTTGCTTACGTGTGCTAGCAACGAGTCATTATTCGTTTTAGTTGACGCGTGTATAACTGGTTATCCGCCATGCTCATGATCGGGTAAATTGCACTGGCTCTTAGTGCTGCAGCCTTGGGGGCGAGTAAGCCTTTGGGAACCATCCTAACGCCGACTGTCCTGAAACCCTCTTGGCCGAGAGAGTGGAGATGTACCTTGGGCAAGACACATCTCCACTAACATCAAATTCTAGCCCAGATAGTCGGGACAGCAGTTACGTCCTCTGCTGTTCTGGTGGTCATAGTCGGACATAATGATCGTGTGAAGGGGTGTGTTTACAACGTTCAGTTTCTTGTTGTTGTTTGTATTTTCTTGCACAGATAACGGCACCGGAACCACGGCACCAGTGGAAAGCCGCAAGGCGTCGTTCTGGAGGCTGGGGGGACCAGGGAGACTCATACATTGCTTTTGGAAATCATCCATGTCCCTGTCCCTGTCTGTACATATCTGTATGTCTGTGTCTTTCTCCCTTCCTCCCTCCATCTCTTCCTCCCTTGCTCTCTTTTTCTCCCTCTCTCTCCCTCTATCTGTCTCTCTGTTTCTGTCCCTCTCTCTCTCTCTCTGTCTCTATGTCTGTCTCTCTCTCTGTCTCTTTCTCTCGCACGCACGCACGCACACACACACACACACACACACACACACACACGCACACACACACACACAAAAGCACGCACGCACGCACACAAATATATATATATATATATATATATATATATATATATATAATTATATACACTGCATATCAAAGGCACATAATTAATACGTCTGTATGTATTTTGGTTGTATTTATGTTTTGCCATCTATTTGATGTAACATGAGTATGTTTGGCCATGCATCTATACATATGTCTAAAACACCTTTACATATGTTTAATGCAAACGTATACATATACAATATATATGTAAGTGTATAGGTAGTTTTACTCATAAACATGTACATATAGATGTATGAGAGAAACCTTGTTCATGTCTCATAACCACATACCCATAGGTGTATAAGAAAAAGATGTTCATGTCTCATAAATACGTACATATATGTGTATAAGAAAAACTTGTTCATGTCTCATAAACACGTGCATATAGGTGTATAAGAAAAACTTGTTCATGTCTCATAAACATGTACACAGAGTGTATAAGAAAAACCTGTTCATGTCTCACAAAGATGTACATATAGGTGTATAAGAAAAACTTGTTCATGTCTCATAAACACGTACATATAGGTGTATAAGAAAAACCTTGTTCATATCTCATAAACACGTACAAATAGGTGTATAAGAAAACCTTGTTCATGTCTCATGTACACGTACATATAAGTGTATCAGAAAAACAAAACAAAAAAAACAAAACAACAACAAAAAAACAAAAAACAAAAAAACATGTCTATGTCATACGCGTTTGGACGTCTGTCCGGACTGGGTCTTGTGGACCTTGATGTACCAGGTCAGGTGTGGGAGAGGCCTTAACATCATTGTGCAGTGCAACTTTCTTTTACTTTCAGTTTCTCAAGGAGGTTTCACTGCGTTCAGACAAATCCGTATATTCGCAAAACACCACATCTAATAGGTAGATGCCTGACAGCAGTATTTGTATTTGTATTTGTATTTCTTTTTATCACAACAGATTTCTCTGTGTGAAATTTGGGCTGCTCTTCCCAGGGAGAGCGCGTCGCTATACCACAGCGCCACCCTTTTTTTTTTTTTTTTTTTCCTGCGTGCACTTTTATTTGTTTTTCCTATCGAAGTGGATTTTCCTACATAATTTTGCCAGGAACAACCCCTTTGTTGCCGTGGGTTCTTTTACGTGCGCTAAGTGCATGCTGCACACGGGACCTCGGTTTATCGTCTCATCTGAATGACTAGCGTCCAGACCACCACTCATGGTCTAGTGGAGGGGGAGAAAATATCGGCCGCTGAGCCATGATTCGAACCAGCGCGCTCAAATTCTCTCGCTTCCTAGGCGGACGCGTTACCTCTAGGCCATAACCCAACACGCTTAGTCAGGCCTTGAGTGCATGAAGATATATATTTGTGTACATACCAGAGTGGATTTCTTTTGACATAGTTTTGCCAGAGGACAACACTCTCGTTGCCATGGGTCCTTTTTCAGTGCGCCAAGCGCGTGCTGCACTCGGGGCAACCTCGGTTTATCGTCTCATTCGAATGAGTAGACGCTCAGTTTGACTTTCCAGTCAAATTTGGGGGAAAGGGCGAGAGCGGGATTCGAACCCAGACCAGCTCTCACGTTTGCTGTATTGGCAGATAAGCGTCTAAACCATTTTGCCGCCTTCCTCCTTGTTATCGTGAACTGAACGATGTGTCCATGATTGTGGTACTGAGTTTATTGTGGCATTGTATTCAAAATTGAAGGCCCGGATCGGTGCCCAGCTCGCGTGTAATGCATTTCCTTTGTATGTTCTGTTGCTGTTCCATAAAGGTTATGTGTTCATGCTTTCCATCAGGCTGTCATTGTTAGAAAAAAAAAACACCTGTTATTATATCTCTCAAAAAACAAAAACAAAAACAACACAAAAAAAAATCTCACTTTTTTTCTCCATTAAAAAAAAATCTGAAGTTAAAGGCAAAACATTGCCCAGGGGTTGTATTCACGAGAAAATTCATTTTGCCAACAGGCAAGTTTCCTTTGACATGGTACAAACTTACAGGTACAGTTTAATGTGAAGGTTACGTTATCTTCGTATTCCACACACACGTAGTGCACTCAAGCAGCTAATCCGTCATCTATAATTAAGAATCCCGGTGATTCCCTTCTGAGCATGCTCTCAGTTTTACTTCCCATAGCAGTTCAGAGCATTGTCGAGGAGTTCGCAAAACACGTGCTAACCGCAAAGCACGTGCCATCCGCAAAGCACGTCTGTTTTCTCTCAACAAAGACAATGCTACAAAAGGATCGCCATATTATCTGCTTGTGGGGCATTCACCCTCGGCAAGTAGTAAGGGTAAATTGCCTTGGAGTTTGTAGACCCGCAGGTAGGCTCTTGTGTTCCTGAATACCGGATATTGCTTACCCTCGGGCAGTTTGCCTTGCCTCAGGTAGATAACCCGGGTGCAATAGCCGAATGGTTAAAGCGCTGGACTTTCAATCTGAGGGTCCCGGGTTCGAATTTCGGTGCACCTGGTGGGTAAAGGGTGGAGATTTTTCCGATCTCCCAGGTCAACATATGTGCAGACCTGCTAGTGCCTGAACTCCCTTCGTGTGTATGCGCACGCAGAAGATCAAATACGCATGTTAAAGATCCTGTAATCCATGTCAGCGTTCGGTGGGTTATGGAAACAAGAATATACCCAGCATGCACACCCCTGAAAACGGAGTATGGCTGCCTACATGGCGGGGTAAATAAATAAAAACGGTCAAACACGTAAAATGTTACATGTCTTTCTGAGTGTGTATGCATGTGCGTCTGAAATCTGATTGAATGACACAGGAAACAAATGATGAGCGCCCAGTGGCAGCCGTCAGTCGGCTCTACCCAGGTAGGCAGCCTGTGGTGCAAATGTCCCCGTGTATGTAAAGCGCTTAGAGCTTGGTCTCTTACCGAGGATAGGCGCTATATAAGTATCTAGATCAATCAATCAATAACCCGTGGGTACACACGTTCACCCGCTGGCGCCATGGTGTCTTGAATATGGCCCCAGAGACGACGGCGACATTGTACCCCCAGGCTGGGGAATTGTCCAGGAGAGCTTCCTCTGAAAATCAGTTGGTGTCCAGGGGCTGCCTTAGGCCCCTGGGTGGGTGCAGGGGCAACTCGATGTTGGAGGATCCAGGGGGACAACGAAAACGAATTTAGTGAATTTTCAGAGGTTTTTTGGGGGGCTCTCCTGAAAGCTGAAACAATAATTCACAGAAATGGACTTGAAACGGACAGGACAAAAATAACAAGAGAGGCAAGGCCTTCAAGACTCACTTGTGATAAATTACGTCCCCTAGCATTAATTACAGAGTAATTTCCCTTGTCTACTATCTGCACCAAAACGTTTGCAAAATAAATAAAAATTCCATGCTGAGCAAAAGAAGTTCCTGTTTGAACAAAAAATGATAATAATGACTCCTCTTGTTGTTGTGTCAGAATAAGAGGTCAAAGTGCCAAGTTTAGAGAATACAAAAAATATAAATATAACAGTAAATGCAGTTTGCATACAATTAGGCTTCTTTTTTTTTCTTTTTTTTTTGTGCCCATCCCAGAGGTGCAATATTGTTTTAAACAAGATGACTGGAAAGAACTGAATTTTTCCTATTTTTATGCCAAATTTGGTGTCAACTAACAAAGTATTTGCAGAGAAAATGTCAATGTTAAAGTTTACCACAGACACACACACACACACACACACACACAGAGACAACCGAACACCGGGTTAAAACATAGACTCACTTTGTTTACACAAGTGAGTCAAAAAGCATTCGTCAATTTTTTTTTCCCCACTGAAAAAATCTTGTTCCCCTCTGAAATCAACTGCTCTTCCATTGAAAATAGCGGATCCACTGAGAGTTCTTCAGCGTGTACCCCATGAACTTCACTAGCAGACGAGGGAGACGGGGGCGTCAGTGCAGACTTCTAGCGTCCACGTGGGAGTGTGTGGCTGAGCATGTGCATGTGAACATCTCCAAGTTGGTGGACTGGGTGGGAGGGTGGATGAGGGGGAAGGGGGAAGGGCATGGAGAAGGGTGTGTGTACAAGTAAGTGTTACTGAGCGTGCTCATGAGTGACTTTCGTATTACATAGATTTTTATATTCATTTATTGTGGTGTGATATCTGTATCGTGTGCGCGTGTGTGAGCGTGTGTGTGTGTGTGTGTGTGTGTGTGTGTGTGCGCGCGCGCGCGCTCGCGTGTATGCGTGTGTGTGTGTGCATGTGTGCGTACGCGTGTGTGTGTGTGTGTGTGTGCTGGGTGCTTGTGTGTGTGTGTGTGTGTGTGTGTGTGTGTGTGTGTGTGACGAATGGAGTGTATGTAATTGGTCCGAACTTTCATTGCAGATAATTAAAAAAAAAACAACACACACACACACAAAAAAATCTTTAAAAAGGTTGCATTTTTAATTAAACAAACATATTTTCTGCTTTCCTAACATGAAATATTATCACCCATTGCAGTTAGTTAATATGAACAGAGCAACAAAAACAACATCAACAAAAACCAATGACGAACAAAACAATTTATAAAAAAAAAAAAAAAAAAAAAAAAAAAAGATTTAAAAAAAAAAGAAAACGGCGTCACCAACGTCATAACAACTTGTGAACTAATATTGCTGAGGTAACAAAGTATTATGTGTTCATTAATAACAGCAACAACAACGACAACAAATAGATAAACAACAAAACAAAAACAAAACAGAATATACACCAACGCAAACAATAACGAGAACAACACTACCAACAACAACAAAAACGGCAACATCAAAGAACAAAGAATATTAGAGGATGGACGAACACGGGTGTGGCCGTGTATGGAGGAATCTAAATGAGCGGGCGTGGGCAGCAAAAAATAAAGAAATAAAAAAAAAAAAAAAAAAATTAGAGGACTATAGAAGACTAAAACACGAAAAAGAATAGAATACAACAACAACAACAACAAAATCATAAAAAAAACATCAAACAATAAAGGACAAACGACAATTAACAAGTTTGGGAAATATATTTGGCTTTATCTTCTTTTTTTTTTTAAAATGAAAGAAAAGTAAAATACCATAAAACAAAACAACAACAATCAACAACAAACAACATCAAAGAACAACAACAACAACAACTACAAAAAACAACAACAACACAACATTAAAACGACATCACACACACACACATACACACACACACACACACACAAAAAAAACACGCACGCACGCTTGCGCGCGCACACACACACACACATAAACACACACACACACACTTTTTCTTTCTTCTTTTTACTTCTTTATTCTAGCATTGAATTTGACAATGTCCAACATCATAGGAAACAATCCCTTTACTGATTCTATGCATACCGATGCGTGTTCATTCGTAGATGATGTGCAAACACAGAGCCTTCTTTGCTATTGGACGCCCCATACATACACAGACAAGATAAAGACATACGTAAATAAATCTGCGAACACCTAGATCTCTCTCTCTCTCTCTCTCTCTCTCTCTCTCTCTCTCTCTCTCTCTCACACACACACACACACACACACACACACACACACATGTAAATATATATATATATATATATATATATATATATATAGAGAGAGAGAGAGAGAGAGAGAGAGAGAGAGAGAGATAAAGAGAGAGATATAGATACACACACACACACACACGCGCGCGCGCGCGCACGCGCACACATACACGCACACACATACTTTCTCTCTCTCTCACACACATGCACCCACGCAGGCACAACACACACACACACACAAATATATATATATATATATATATATATATATATAGAGAGAGAGAGAGAGAGAGAGAGAGAGAGAGAGAGAGGGGGGGACGCAGAGAGACAAAGGGAGAGACAGAGAGAGGGAGACAGAGACAGAGAAAGATACAGAGAGAGAGGAGGAGGGGGTAAGGGAGCGAACGAACCAACAATTTTTTGTTCAAAGAGGGTAAAAGAGTAAGCACGGTGTGTTTGTTCATAACCGGTCCTCTGGGCAAGAAAACTGATTATGGAAAAAAAGAAAAAAAAAAGAAAAAGAAAAAAGAAGTGATAGTCAAATTCATAATCAGCACCATCAAAATAACACACGCATGTTCAAATAAGTATAAATATCTATGTACAATGCAGTAACGCTATAAATGAATACATGGTCAGGTCAGGAGCATAACCCTTGCTACAGGTACCATGTTACCCAGTACTATCTGCCGCATGTGAAGTCTCCCAACGACGGACCAGGCGGAGGAGGTTACCTTTCCCAACAGCTGTGAAGGCGGAAGAGGATGACCAAAGGGCAGGGGGAGCTCTTATCCTTGACTGGAAGTCCTCCTAGGAGACGGAACTCCAAAGAAAAAACCTGCACCTGCCGAGGCCATTCTACACGTGGCAGTATCTGCACTTGTGGGACTGTGAGCGTCGGTAGGCGAGAGAGTGGGGAAGGGATTGCACAACTCCTCTTCACTAAAAAAAAAAGAAAAAAAAAGTCACCTGTGCTGGTGAGGCATATGAGGACACAAACCGACAGATAAGCCTGCCTGCCTACTCATCCGTCGGTCCGACGGGAGTCTCCATCATAACTGAATGAATAACAACAGGGACAGTTGGGGCGGGGCGTGGTGGAGAGCAGAAGAAGGAAGAGACAAGGGGAAGAGTAAAGAAAGTGGGGCCAGGCTGACCAAACAGACAGGTATAGTGAGAGACTGACAGAGGTGACAGACATATTGACAGAGGAGACAGACATATTGACAGAGGAGACAGACATATTGACAGAGGAGACAGACATTGACAGAGGAGACAGACATATTGACAGAGGAGACAGACATAGAGAGATTGACAGAGGACACAGACATATTGACAGAGGAGGCAGACATAGAGAGATTGACAGAGGACACAGACATATTGACAGAGGAGACAGACATATTGACAGAGGAGACAGACATAGAGAGATTGACAGAGGACACAGACATAGAGAGATTGACAGAGGACACAGACATATTGACAGAGGAGACAGACATATTGACAGAGGAGACAGACATAGAGAGACTGACAGAGGTGACAGACATATTGACAGAGGAGACAGACATATTGACAGAGGTGACAGACATATTGACAGAGGAGACAGACATATTGACAGAGGTGACAGACATATTGACAGAGGAGACAGACATTGACAGAGGAGACAGACATATTGACAGAGAAGACAGACATATTGACAGAGGAGACAGACATATTGACAGAGGTGACAGACATATTGACAGAGGAAACAGACATATTGACAGAGAAGACAGACATATTGACAGAGGTGACAGACATATTGACAGAGGAGACAGACATTGACAGAGGAGACAGACATATTGACAGAGGTGACAGACATATTGACAGAGGTGACAGACATAGATTGACAGAGGTGACAGACATATTGACAGAGGAAACAGACATATTGACAGAGAAGACAGACATATTGACAGAGGTGACAGACATATTGACAGAGGAGACAGACATTGACAGAGGAGACAGACATATTGACAGAGGTGACAGACATATTGACAGAGGTGACAGACATATTGACAGAGAAGACAGACATATTGACAGAGGAGACAGACATATTGACAGAGGTGACAGACATATTGACAGAGGTGACAGACATATTGACAGAGGAGACAGACATTGACAGAGGAGACAGACATATTGACAGAGGTGACAGACATATTGACAGAGGTGACAGACATATTGACAGAGGAGACAGACATAGAGAGATTGACAGAGGTGACAGACATATTGACAGAGGAGACAGACATTGACAGAGGAGACAGACATATCGACAGAGGTGACAAACATATTGACAGAGGAGACAGACATATTGACAGAGGTGACAGACATATTGACAGAGGAGACAGACATAGAGAGACTGACAGAGGAGGCAGACATACTGACAGAGGAGACAGACATATTGACAGAGGAGGCAGACATAGAGAGATTGACAGAGGTGAAAGACATATTGACAGAGGAGACAGACATATTGACAGAGGAGACAGACATATTGACAGAGGTGACAGACATATTGACAGAGGAGACAGACATAGAGAGATTGACAGAGGAGACAGACATATTGACAGAGGAGGCAGACATATTGACAGAGGAGACAGACATGACAGACATATTGACAGAGGTGACAGACATAGAGAGATTGACAGAGGACACAGACATAGAGAGATTGACAGAGGACACAGACATATTGACAGAGGAGACAGACATATTGACAGAGGTGACAGACATAGATTGACAGAGGTGACAGACATATTGACAGAGGAGACAGACATAAAGAGATTGACAGAGGAGACAGACATATTGACAGAGGACACAGACATAGAGAGATTGACAGAGGACACAGACATATTGACAGAGGAGACAGACATATTGACAGAGGTGACAGACATAGATTGACAGAGGTGACAGACATATTGACAGAGGTGACAGACATAGATTGACAGAGGTGACAGACATATTGACAGAGGAGACAGACATATTGACAGAGGTGACAGAAATATTGACAGAGGAGACAGACATATTGACAGAGGTGACAGACATAGAGAGATTGACAGAGGAGACAGACATAGAGAGATTGACAGAGGACACAGACATAGAGAGATTGACAGAGGAGGCAGACATATTGACAGAGGACACAGACATAGAGAGATTGACAGAGGAGGCAGACATATTGACAGAGGACACAGACATAGAGAGATTGACAGAGGAGGCAGACATATTGACAGAGGACACAGACATAGAGAGATTGACAGAGGAGGCAGACATATTGACAGAGGACACAGACATAGAGAGATTGACAGAGGAGGCAGACATAGAGAGATTAGAGAGATTGACAGAGGAGGCAGACATAGAGAGATTGACAGAGGAGACAGACATAGAGAGATTGACAGAGGAGGCAGACATATTGACAGAGGACACAGACATAGAGAGATTGACAGAGGAGGCAGACATAGAGAGATTAGAGAGATTGACAGAGGAGGCAGACATAGAGAGATTGACAGAGGTGACAGACATAGAGAGACTGACAGAGATGACAGACATAGAGAGACTGACAGACATAGAGAGATTGACAGAGGTGACAGACATAGAGAGACTGACAGAGATGACAGACATAGAGAGACTGACAGACATAGAGAGATTGACAGAGGTGACAGACATAGAGAGACTGACAGACATAGAGAGACTGACAGAGATGACAGACATAGAGAGACTGACAGACATAGAGAGATTGACAGAGGTGACAGACATAGAGAGACTGACAGAGATGACAGACATAGAGAGACTGACAGACATAGAGAGATTGACAGAGGTGACAGACATAGAGAGACTGACAGACATAGAGAGACTGACAGAGATGACAGACATAGAGAGACTGACAGACATAGAGAGACTGACAGAGATGACAGACATAGAGAGACTGACAGACATAGAGAGACTGACAGAGATGACAGACATAGAGAGACTGACAGACATAGAGAGATTGACAGAGGTGACAGACATAGAGAGACTGACAGAGGTGACAGACATAGAGAGACTGACAGAGGTGGAGATCGAGAGGCATGAACATAAATATAATTATTGACAATCAATGTTAACAATACATTATATGCGTCACATTATCACATGTTTTTTTATTTCCTTCCAAATAAATGTACACGATATGTGTTTTTTTAAAGACAGGAATGTTTTTGACAGGTGTTTACATTGAGACGGGGTGTTATTTCATTTTAGAAGCAACCCACTGAATAAGACTAGATTATAAAAAAAAGAAAAGAAAAATCGATTCTTGGAAGTGGCACCATAACTTTATGAACATGAAGAGAGAGAGAGAGAGAGAGAGAGAGAGAGAGAGAGAGACAGAGAGACAGAGAGAGACAGAGAGAGAGAGAGACAGACAGACAGACAGAGACAGAGAGAGAAAGAGATTTATTCATTTAAAGCCACAGCCCCATATGAACAAGAGGCGATAACATTTTTTTTTATTTTTTAAATGAACCTTTTTTAATTTCATTTCAGACAACGAAACCGAACATTGACACACGACCCAAGAAAGAAAAAAGAAAAAAAAAAAAGGATAAACATCATCTTTTCCTACACTGAGTATATCATTCAATTATCCATACAAATACATACAAACTCACACACATGCACACATACGTACACATATAAACACAAACACACACACATATAACTTTTTGTTGGGTTCCTTCTCACCTTGGTCTCCTATATAATGAATGGGCTGACAGGGCTGCAAGAAAAGGTGCAAAACACCAACAGGGAACCACATACCTTTATGTACCTTTGTCTGTACAAGAGGGGTACCGCTTACTTGAAAAAGCATCATGGAGCAAAGTTAGGGAAGTATACCAGCAAAATGGCAAAGTTTTAAATAAAAGTATAAATAATATTCAATAAGCGAAATCTATCAATCAATCAAATACATTCAGTAATTTATTCAGATTAAGGCAAATTCAGGCATTATCAAACAGGATAAAGCTGAACGCTTTTATAACAAAGTACAGCAGAGATGTTAAATGCAGATGTGGAGAATCTATTTCAAGCAAACACATACTCTTTGAATGTCAGAGTCTGAAATCGTTTTTACCAAACTTCTCGGAAAATTCTTTTTGAATGTATTTTTGACAATTTCAAGATGTTATCTGCTATTGCAGAAGGTTTTGCTGCATAGTCCAATTGGACATTTGTTATAATTGTTACAGTTGTTTGATGTTAGCGTTTCCTTCTATATTGTGCCTATGTCTCCCCTTTTAATGTCTTGTTTTTTCCAATGCTCTGTACCTCCCCCCCCCCCCCCCACACACACATCATTCATCACCCTCTGCCCAATACCGTTCCCCCCTCCACGCTCCGCCCTCCCCCCCCCCCTTTTTTTCCCCCGTCTCATATCACTTAAAGTGGAAGACGTTAAACTGAAGACTACAACACACACTGCCACAAGCACACAAATCCACAGACATGCACACAAACATACCGTCACCTGTATACACGCACCTTCATCCACCGATGTCTGCATGTAATGATGTAATGTATACATTAAACGTCATAGAACACAGCACCCATACCTCATAGCATGTTCAAATAATCAATGCTGTCCTTTTGTGTGTGTGTGTGTGTGTGTGTGTGTGTTTGTTTTTTGTTTTGTTTTTTTATATATAGTTATCCTTCTGTATTCCACTCATGCCCCTAGAAAAACTATGCAGCGATATGTATATATTGAACGAGGGATAAGTGTATATAATCAAATTTTTTCCTCAGTCCCCACTCGTCCCAGCCAATATTCACTGGAAAAAAAAAAAAAGAAAGGAAGGAAAAGAATGCACATATAAGAAGAAAGTGCAGTGATTTTAACATCATCTTTAAACGTTGATCAAATGCTTGTATAGAAACCATTTTATCGAGAATGCATTAAAGGACATATTCACAAGTGAAATATGTTCTTCAGTTTCATACACACGTTTCAGATATTTTCTGAAAGCGATAACAAAAATTTGTAAACGTCGTCCTGTTAGTTTTTATGTAACTAATTTCACAGCCTGATAGAAAAATAACCCAAGACAGTATCGTCTCTCTGTGCTTAAAAGCTCTATATAGATACCATGCCAGGTTCAGAGCAACACCGTCATCAGGTGATGCCATCAATAAACACAATGTAAACAAACATGGATATTCACGATACTTCTTTGGAATGTTTCGAACGGAGATCATTCAGTTTATGACACGTCAACAAAAACTTCATCGTCGGTTGTTTCCCTTGCACAAAGGACACAGTGTTACTGAATTTCGTGCATTATTATTATTATTTTTTTTTTTATAGCGATACTGATGAGTACAAATACCAAATCTGAATCTAGTCGAAATAAATCGCAGATTACGGCCCGTATCGGATGTAAGACAGTTCTTCACTACATCAGTAGAAGTGTAAGATCTGTACAAATCAAATCTATCACTACATCAGTAGAAGTGTAAGATCTGTACAAATCAAATCTATCACTACATCAGTAGAAGTGTAAGATGTGTACAAATCAAATCTATCACTACATCAGTAGAAGTGTAAGATCTGTACAAATCAAATCTATCACTACATCAGTAGAAGTGTAAGATCTGTACAAATCAAATCTATCACTACATCAGTAGAAGTGTAAGATGTGTACAAATCAAATCTATCACTACATCAGTAGAAGTGTAAGATCTGTACAAATCAAATCTATCACTACATCAGTAGAAGTGTAAGATCTGTACAAATCAATCACTAGACTGCACATGCTCCTCCCAATCTTGGAACCTTCAGTCTATCAATCGCTGACGAAAAGTTTTCAAAAGCAGTCTCTTCACCTACCTCTTGAAACACCTATACGAACCTAAATCCAAAATCATAAGACATGTTCGTACATTTGACACCCAGTTTCTTCAGAAACAAAACGATCTCAAAACTATTTACAAAACAAGCGATTGGAGATATCAAAGACAAAAAACGAGTTACGTTTACAGAAAGACTGATATTTAATTCACTTTTTATTTATTTATTAAAAAAAAATTAATAATAACATGAAGACAATCCAGTATTTTCCATCTGCAACCCACCGTCCAAAACACGAGAAAATTCGATGGAAAGTGCGTCAACACTTCCAACCTTGCGTACATTTTCGTTGTCTGAACTCTCACGTGCTCCACGCGAGAATGCACGGGTGAACTGAAGAGAACTATTCGGTGTCACTCTTTCTTTCGCGGTCCTGTCAAAATTATCCCCCGGTGAAACTATTATGAACATGAGGCTTGCCAGATTTTTTTTTTTTTTTTTTTTTTTCTCCAGCGAGTCATTTGTACAAGAAAATGTTTCTTTCTGACAATGAAAAGTGAAACAAAGAATAAATCCCGCCCACCCACACCCTCCCACCCACACACACTACGCCCCCCCCCCCCCCCCCTCCGCACCCTCCCCACCCCCTCCACACACACACACAATCAATAGAAGGTGGGGTGAAGATACCCATCGGGCATAGGCCACCACGTGCTCAGCATCACACCACCGCTGTCCACACTTCCACCACCACCACCACCGCCACCACCGCCACCATCCCCACCGCCGTCACCCACCGATGAGAAAGCGCGCTCCGTCTCAGGAAACGCCATGTCGACCACTTCCGCCTGGCTGATGCTGAGGATGCCGCTGCTGCTGCTGCTGCTGCTGCCGATGCTGGTGAATTTCAGCGTCTGCAGCAGACACTCTCCTGCTTCTCCTCCTTCTTCGCCTTCCCTCTGTTCCCTTTCCCCTTGCCGCCCTACCCTGCTCTTCCAGGTCAGCATGGGGCTGGGGTCCACGTCTGGCAGAAGAATGCGTGACGGCGCGTGCGCGTGCACGTGCGCGTGCGCGTGCGGCGCGCACCTTGTCGGGCAGTGGGGCGGGGCTGAGGAAAGACAGCATTGTTTGTGTGGTGTGTGTTGGGTTTTTTGGGGGTTGGGTTACGTTGGTGTGGTTGTGAGGTGTTGTGTGGTGGTTGTTGGGTATGGTTGGTGTGGTTGTGAGGTGTTGTGTGGTTGTTAGGTTGGGTTGGTGTGGTTGTGAGGTGTTGTGTGGTTGTTGGGTTGGGTTGGTGTGGTTGTGAGGTGTTCTGTGGTGGTTGTTGGGTATGGTTGGTGTGGTTGTGAGGTGTTGTGTGGTTGTTAGGTTGGGTTGGTGTGGTTGTGAGGTGTTGTGTGGTTGTTGGGTTGGGTTGGTGTGGTCGTGAGGTGTTGTGTGGTTGTTAGGTTGGTGTGGTTGTGAGGTGTTGTATGGTTGATGTGTTGGGTTGGTGTGGTTGTGAGGTGTTGTGTGGTTGTTGGGTTGGGTTGGTGTGGTTGTGAGGTGTTGTGTGGTTGTTGGGTTGGGTTGGTGTGGTTGTGAGGTTGTTGGGTTGGGTTGGTGTGGTTGTGAGGTGTTGTGTGGTTGTTGGGTTGGGTTGGTGTGGTTGTGAGGTGTTGTGTGGTTGTTGGGTTGGGTTGGTGTGGTTGTGAGGTGTTGTGAGGTTGTTGGGTTGGGTTGGTGTGGTTGTGAGGTGTTGTGTGGTTGTTGGGTTGGGTTGGTGTGGTTGTGAGGTGTTGTGTGGTTGTTGGGTTGGGTTGGTGTGGTTGTGAGGTGTTGTGAGGTTGTTGGGTTGGGTTGGTGTGGTTGTGAGGTGTTGTGTGGTTGTTGGGTTGGGTTGGTGTGGTTGTGAGGTGTTGTTTGGTTGTTGGGTTGGGTTGGTGTGGTTGTGAGGTGTTGTGTGGTTGTTAGGTTGGTGTGGTTGTGAGGTGTTGTGTGGTTGTTGGGTTGGAGTGGTTGTGAGGTGTTGTGTTGGAGTGGTTGTGAGGTGTTGTGTGGTTGTTGGGTTGGGTTGGTGTGGTTGTGAGGTGTTGTGTGGTTGTTGGGTTGGGTTGGTGTGGTTGTGAGGTGTTGTGTGGTGGTTGGGTTGGTGTGGTTGTGTGGTTGTTGGGTTGGGTTGGTGTGGTTGTCAGGTGTTGTGTGGTTGTTGGGTTGGGTTGGTGTGGTTGTGAGGTAATGTGTGGTTGTTGGGTTGGGTTGGTGTGGTTGTGAGGTGTTGTGTGGTTGTTGGGTTGGGTTGGTGTGGTTGTGAGGTGTTGTGTGGTTGATGTGCTGGGTTGGTGTGGTTGTGAGGTGTTGTGTGGTTGATGTGCTGGGTTGGTGTGGTTGTCAGGTGTTGTGTGGTTGTTGGGTTGGGTTGGTGTGGTTGTGAGGTGTTGTATGGTTGTTGGGTTGGTGTGGTTGTGAGGTGTTGTGTGGTTGTTGGGATGGGTTGGTGTGGTTGTGAGGTGTTGTATGGTTGATGTGTTGGGTTGGTGTGGTTGTGAGGTGTTGTGTGGTTGTTGGGTTGGGTTGGGCTAGGGTGGTCTGGTTGTTGAGTTGGCTTGGTTTACGTTGGTGTGGTTGTGCAGTGTAGTGTGGTTGTTGTGTTGAGTTGGGTTGGGTTGGTGTAGGCATGCGGTATTCAGTGTTGGTTGGGTTGGGTTGGGCTTGGTTACGTTGGTGCAGTTGTGTGGTGTAGTGTGGTTGTTGGGTTGGGTAGTGCTGGGCAGGGTTGGAATACGTTGGTGTGTCTGTTGGGTTGGGTTTTTGTATTTTGTATTTGTATTTCTTTTTATGACAACAGATTTCTTTGTGTGAAATTCGGGCTGTTCTCCCCAGGGAGAACACGTCGCTAAACTACAGTGCCATCCATTTTCTTGTTTTTTTTTTTTTCCTGTGTGCAGTTTTATTTGTTTTTCCTATCGAGGTGGATTTTTTTTTTACAGAATTTTGCCAGGAACAACCCTTTTGTTGCCGTGTGTTCTTTTACGTGCGCTAAGTGCATGCTGCACACGGGACCTCGGTTTATCGTCTCATCCGAATGACTAGCGTCCAGACCACCACTCAAGGTCTAGTGGAGGGGGAGAAAATATCGGCGGCTGAGCCGTGATTCTAACCAGCGCGCTCAGATTCTCTCGCTTCCTTGGTGGACGCGTCACGGTGGTGGGGTTGTGTGGCATTGAGTGGCTGTTGGGTTGGGCTGGGTTCGGTGAGGTTGTGGTGGTATGGATGGGATGGGCTACGCTGGTATGGTTGGTTTGAGTTACGCTGATATGGTTAGGTTGGTTTACGCTGGTATGGTTAGGTTGGTTTACGATGGTGGGGTTGAGTTGCTTTACGCTGGTGTGGTTGGGTTGGTTTACACTGGTATGTTTGGCTTTGTTTATGCTGATATGGTTGGGTTGGGTTACGTTGGTATGGTTGGGTTGTTTTACGCTGGTATGGCTGGGTTACGCTGGTATGGTTGGGTTGGGTTACACTGGTATGGTTGGGTTGGGTTGGGTTATACTGGTATGGTTGGGTTGGGTTACACTGGTATGGTTGGGTTGCTTTACGCTGGTATGGCTGGGTTACGCTTGTATGATTGGGTTGGGTTTCGCTGGTATGGTTGGGTTGGGTTACGCTGGTATGGTTGGGTTGGGTTACGCTGATATGGTTGGGTTGGGTTACGTTGGTATACCTGGGCTGGGTTACGCTGATATGGTTGGGTTGGGTTACGTTGGTATACCTGGGCTGGGTTACGCTGGTATGGTTGGCTTGGTTTACGCTGGTACGGTTGGGTTGCTTTATGCTGGTATGGTTGGTTTGAGTTACGCTGATATGGTTAGGTTGCTTTACGCTAGTATGGTTGGGTTGGTTTACGCTGGTATGGCTAGGCTGGTTTACAATGGTGTGGTTGAGTTGCTTTACGCTGGTGTGGTTGGGTTGGTTTACACTGGTATGTTTGGTTTTGTTTACGCTGATATAGTTGGGTTGGGTTACGCTGGTATGGTTGGGTTGGGTTACGCTGATATGGTTGGGTTGGGTTACGTTGGTATACCTGGGTTGGTTTACGCTGGTATGGTTGGCTTGGTTTACGCTGATATGGTTGGGTTGCTTTACGCTAGTGTGGCTGGGTTACGCTTGTATGGTTGGGTTGGGTTACGCTGGTATGGTTGGGTTGGTTTACGCTGGTATGGCTAGGTTGGTTTACAATGGTGTGGTTGGGTTGCTTTACGCTGGTATGGGTGGGTTACGCTGGTATGGTTGGGTTGGGTTACACAGGTATGGTTAGGTTGCTTTACGCTGGTATGGTTGGGTTGGGTTACACTGGTATGGTTGGGTTGGGTTACACTGGTATGGTTGGGTTGGGTTACGCTGGTTACACAGGTATGGTTGGGTTGGGTTACATTGGTATGGTTGGGTTGGGTTACGATGGTGTGGGTGTGCGGTATCATGTGGTCGTTGGGTTGGATTGGGTCAGGTTATAGTGGTGACGTTACGCAGTGTTCTGTTATTAGTATTACTGAATTATCATCATCTTTAATTTCTTCCCCTTTTTTTTTTTTTTTTTTTTTTTTTGGGTGGCGGGGGTTCACGGTCTCAGTCTGACGTGAATTTGAGTCAGTCTCTAGAGAGTCGCCGAGTCACTAGATTTCTGAATCCCTCAATCCCTGAGTCTGAGCAAGTGTGTGTGCGTGTGTGTGTGTGTGTGTGTGTGTGTGTGTGTGTGTGTGTGTACGCGCGCGCGCGCGCAGTCCCTCACACACACTCATACACACACCAGTCCGTCTCAGTCAAGTAAAGTCTTCTCATAGTCAAGTCAGCCTCTTTTGACTGATCATGACGACAGGCGCTATAGCCGAGTGGTTAAAGCGTTGGACTTTCAACCTGAGGGTCCCGGGTTCGAATCACGGTTATAGTGTCTGGTGGGTAAAGGGCGGAGATTTTTCCGATCTCCCAGGTCAACATAAAAATTATGTGCAGAACTGCCTGACCCTGAACCCCTTTCGTGTGTATACCGCAAGCAGAAGACCAAATACGCACGTTAAAGATCCTGTAAATCCATGTCAACGTTCGGTAGGTTACGAAAACAATAACATACCCAACATGCACACCCCCGAAAACGGAGTATGGCTGCCTAAATGGCGGGGTAAAAACGGTCATACACGTAAAAGCCCACCCGTGTACATACGAGTGAACGTGTGAGTTGCAGCCCACGAACGAAGAAGAAGAAGAAGAAGAAGAAAGGCTGATCACCACGATGGAGCACGTCCGAGCTGACTCACCAGGAGGAGGAGGAGAGGAAGGGTCGTCCAGGAGCTGGTAGTGGCCGTCCGCTGCGGGCTGATCTGGGGGAGGCCGCCAGGAGGGGAAGAGGAGCCCCTTCCTCCCAGGATCAGGACCCCCCACCACCACATGGGGGGCGTCGTCCCAAGGGGGCGCGGAGAAGGAGGGCGGCGGGGGGTATGGTGGTTGTCGCGGTCCCGGCCCCGGTCCCTGCTGACCGTGTGGTCTGATGCTGGGGTGTTGCTGTCCTCTGCCGGCTGGGGTGGGAGGTGGGTACCGTGCAGACACCCTTTCTCCCCCCCGACCACCTGCCCACAACACATCGGGGTGATTCTTTTGTGTGTTTTTTTTTTTTTTTTTTTGCTTCTGGTCTGCATATGGTGTATGTGGCACCTCTGTATGAGAAGGGGTGCTGAGATGGTGGGTGGGTTGTGGGTGGGGTGGGTGGTTAGGGGGATGGTTGTGGTGTGGTGGTGTGGTGGTGGTGGATGGGTGGGAGGATGAACACACACACACGTGCCCTAACACACACACACACACACACACACACACACACACACACACACACTGAATTCTGAACACTCTCACACACACACACACACACACACACACACACACACACACACACACACACACGGACAGAGAGAGACACAGAGAGAGACAGACGGAGAGAGAGAGAGAGAAAGAGACTGGGGGACAGACAGACAGAGGGAGAGAGAGAGAGAGCGAGAGAGACAGAGAGAGATAAAAAGAGACAGAGAGAGCGAGAGATTCACATAACACACTGCAATAAAGACAATAAAGTGCAATACAATGCAAGCATGGAAACGTATCGCGTCACAACACTACACTAGACAATACTACATAGCACTGCACTGCACTACACTACCCTACGCTACACTGCACTACGCTACGCTACACTACACTACATAGCACTACACTACACTACACTACACTACGCTACGCTACACTACACTACATAGCACTGCACTGATACCACACAACACTACACTACACTGCATGCACTAAACAGCACTGCACTGCACTACACTACCCTACGCTACACTGCACTACGCTACGCTACACTACACTACATAGCACTACACTACACTACACTACGCTACGCTACACTACACTACATAGCACTGCGCTGATACCACACAACACTACACTACACTGCAAGCACTAAACAGCACTGCACTGCACTACACTACCCTACGCTACACTGCACTACGCTACGCTACACTACACTACATAGCACTACACTACACTACACTACACTGCACTAAGCTACGCTACACTACACTACATAGCACTGCACTGATACCACACAACACTACACTACATTGCATGCACTAAACAGCACTGCACTACACTACACTACACTACACTACACTACACTACGCTACGCTACACTACACTACATAGCACTACACTACACTACACTACACTACACTACGCTACGCTACACTACACTACATAGCACTACACTACACTACACTACACTACACTACGCTACGCTACACTACACTACATAGCACTACACTACACTACACTACACTACACTACACTACGCTACGCTACACTACACTACATAGCACTGCACTGATACCACACAACACTACACTACATTGCATGCACTAAACAGCACTGCACTACACTACACTACCCTACGCTCTGCTACGCTACACTACACTACATAGCACTACACTACACTACACTACACTACGCTACGCTACACTACACTACATAGCACTGCACTGATACCACACAACACTACACTACACTGCATGCACTAAACAGCACTGCACTGCACTACACTACCCTACGCTACACTGCACTACGCTACGCTACACTACACTACATAGCACTACACTACACTACACTACACTACACTACGCTACGCTACACTACACTACATAGCACTGCACTGATACCACACAACACTACACTACACTGCATGCACTAAACAGCACTGCACTACACTACACTACACTACGCTTTGCTACGCTACACTACACTACATAGCACTGCACTGCACTGCACTGCACTGCGCTTATACTACACAACCAAGACAACACAACACCACCACCAACACAACACTACACTGCATACACTAAACAGCACTACACTACACTACACTACACTACACTACACTACAACAACATAGCAACACAGCACAATACCACCACCACCACTAACACCACCAAACACCACCACCACCATCACAACACCACCACCATCACAACAACGACACAACACAACAACGTCACAACACAACACCACCAACAACACAGCACAACACCACCAACACAACACCACCACCAACACAACACAACACCACCACCAACACAACTCAACACCACCAACAACACAGCACAACACCACCAACACAACACAACCACCAACACAACTCAACACCACCACCAACACAACTCAACACCACCAACAACACAGCACAACACCACCAACAACACAGCACAACACCACCAACAACACAGCACAACACCACCAACAACACAGCACAACACCACCAACAACACAGCACAACACCACCAACAACACAGCATAACACCACCAACACAACACCACCACCAACACAACACCACCACCAACACAACACCAACACCACCAACACACCACAACCACCAACACAACTCAACACCACCACCAACACAACTCAACACCACCACCAACACAACACCACCACCACACCATCACCAACACAATACAATAGCAGCACACAACACCACCACCAACACAACGCCACCAACACAACAACGACACAACACAACACCACCACCAACACAACACCACCACCAACACAACACCACCACCACCAACACAACACCAACACCACCAACACACCACCACCAACACAACACAACACAACACCACCACCACCAACACAATACAACACCACCACCACCACCTACACACCACCACCAACACAACACCAACACAACACAACACCACCACCAACACAACACCAACACACCACCACCACCACCACCTACACACCACCACCAACACCAACACAACACAACACCACCACCACCACTAACACCACCACAACACCACCACCACCACCACCACCTACACACCACCACCAACACAACACCAACACCAACACACCACCACCAACACAACACCAACACAATACAACACCACCAACACAACACCAACACACCACCACCAACACAACACCAACACAATACAACACCACCAACACAACACCAACACACCACCACCAACACAACACCAACACCAACACAACACCACCAACACAACACCACCACCACCAACACAACACAACACCACCAACACAACACCACCACCACCAACACAACACCACCAACACAACACAACACCACCAACACAACACCACCACCACCAACACAACACCACCACCACCAACACAACACAACACCACCAACACAACACCACCAACACAACACAACACCACCAACACAACACCACCACCACCAACACAACACAACACCACCAACACAACACCACCACCACCAACATAACACAACACCACCAACACAACACCACCACCACCAACACAA
>NC_134909.1:9069087-9071587 GCF_041734735.1 Babylonia areolata | reverse complement strand
ACTGGGATTCGAACCAGTGCGCTCAGAATCTCTTGCATCCAAGGCGGATGCTTTACCACTAGGCCAATGCAAGAAATACGACAGTAAAAGTACACAACTCTGCCTGTTGGTGCAACTGATGGAGTGATGGCCTAGAGGTAACGCGTCCGCCTAGGAAGCGAGAGAATCTGAGTGCGCTGGTTCGAATCACGGCTCAGCCGCCGATATTTTCTCCCCCTCCACTAGACCTTGAGTGGTGGTCTGGACGCTAGTCATTCGGATGAGACGATAAACCGAGGTCCCGTGTGCAGCACGCACTTAGCGCACGTAAAAGAACCGACGGCAACAAAAGGGTTGTTCCTGACAAAATTCTGTAGAAAAATCCACGTCAATAGGAAAAACAAATAAAACTGCACGCAGGAAAAATACCAAAAAAATGGGTGGCGTTGTAATGTAGCGACGTGCTCTCCCTAGGGAGAGCAACCCGAATTTCACACAGAGAAATCTGTGGTGATGAAAAGAAATACCAAATACAAAATAGAAAATACTGGGGGTTTGGGGGTTGTTGGTTTTTTTTCTTTCTTTTTTTTTTTTTTTTTTTTTTTTAATCTTTTTTTCGGACCCGGTTTCATGAATCAGTTCGAGTGCTTGAGCCATTCTTTTGTTCCGCACGAATCAGTTTCGCCTTGGTGCCGCCATGTTGAAAACCATGTGATGTTGTGATTTCGGGTCGGCCGGTTCACAACCACCAAAAACTGCTGCAGAACGAACGAACGAACGAACGGTCTAAGGGAAGGAACTCGCAAGAAAGTGTTTCTGTTATCTGGAAATCATGAGTTATCGCCCTTAAAGTAAGATCGGTAACATTTTAAAAAATATCAAAATCTGTCGTTATCTGTCCGATACGCTTTCAAATGAACGGAACCGCGTTGGAAATCTGCATCCGACTAGATTCGATTGAGTTTTAATGAATTTTGAATAGCCTGTTAATTTCGGTATTTATTGTGTTGCAGTTTTCAAATCTCAAATGCCAAGGAAAGATTTTAAATTCCGAAGGGTTCCGAAATATTTACGAATTTAGACAGTGGTTTTGTTGTTGTTGTTGTTGTTTTAATTCATGATTCATTTTTACTTCTTCTCTTAAACAACGCATTGTGCACACTTTGTGTTCTAGTTAGATTATGACCTATGCGACACTAGATTACGTTTTGTTCCACGTGACCGTGACTGTGTATCGAATTATCACACGTGCGTGTCGTCTGTACGTCTCTGTCTGTCTGTCTGTCTGTCTGTCTGTGTCTGTCTCTCACTGAATCTGAATGAATAACAGCGTGTTATCCATTCTGATGATTATACAATGTCGCAAGCGCGCAATTTATTTATTTATTTATTTATTTATGTATAATTCATATCCATTTATCTATTTATTCATTTATTTATTTATCTATTCATTTATGTTCATGATTATTCAATGTTGCAATCGCGCAATTTTTATTATTATTTTTTTTCATTTGTCTATTCATTCATTCATTCATTCAGTTAGTTATCTATTAATCTTTCCGTTCATTCATTCATTTATCTATTTCATTTTCTTTCTTTTTTTTTTTTTTTTTTTTATCTGACTTTCCCTCAAGGCCTGACTAAGCGCGTTGGGTTACGCTGATGGTCAGGCATCTCCTTTGCAGATGTGGTGTTGCGTATATGGATTTGTCCGAACGCAGTAACACCTCAGCGAGTAACTGAACTGAGCTGAACTTAACTGCAAGCGCGCTTAAGGGGAAACAGAATGAACAAGAAAAGAAAAAGAAAAAAAAAAAAAAAAAAAGAAGAAGAAGAAAAGAAAACTGAGACTCTCTTTCTCTCTCTCTTTCCCTCTGTTTCCATGTGTGTGTATGCATGCATGCATACACACACACACACACACACACACACACACACATATATATATATATATATATATATATATAGAGAGAGAGAGAGAGAGAGAGAGAGAGAGAGAGAGAGATAGATAGATAGATAGACAGATACTTTGTAAATAGTTAACGACAGCACGTACATACACACATACATGGAAAGAATCAATTTTTTTCTATGCACGCACAGTGAATTACACATACGCATCACCTTTGTAATTAATTTTCCTTTGTTTAAAAAAAAAAAAAAGGAAAAAGGAAAAAGAAAAAAAACGAAAAGATATTAAAAAAAAAAATAAATAAATAAAGTAAACAACTCAAACAGGCAGACAAGCAAAGCAGAATTTCTCCGGAAGTGTGGAAACTAATGGGGGAGGGGGAGGTGCGTGTGTGTGTGTGTGTGGGGGGGGAGGTGGTCGGGGGGGTGGAGGGGGGTTCAAGGGGAGGGGGGAGGGGGAGGTGGGGGGCGAGGGGACAAATGAAAGAAAAACACTCAACAAAACAACAAGATAACAAATCGAAGAAACACACACACACACACACACACACACACACACACACACACGTACGCGCGCACACACACACACACACACACACACACACACACA
>NC_134909.1:9041587-9064087 GCF_041734735.1 Babylonia areolata | reverse complement strand
GGTAATGAAAACAAGAAACATACCCAGCATGCACATCCGCCCCAAAAACGGAGTATGGCTGCCAACATGGCGGGGTAAAAACGGTCATACACGAAAAAGCCCCACTCGTGTTCATACGAGTGAACGTGGGACGGAGGTACAGCCCACGAACGAACAAAGAAGAAGAAAAAGAGGAAGAAGAAACAGAAAGAACACACATGGTGACCAGGATATATAAAAGACGACTTCTTTGTTCGATGTTTTTTTCGAATCAAGAATTCTCAGTTCGCTTTTTGTAGTCACTTGCTCCGTGTGTGTGATAGCGCGCGAGTAAGTCTGTGTGTTTTAAAAACAAAACATCAATTAAAAAAAATAATAATAATAAAATAAAATAAAATAAAATAAAAAACCTTCCGTCTCTGCTTGCCCGGTCTATTGTGTTGACGGTCTTATTGTCTTTGGTGTTGGTGAGTTTAAAACAGCAAATTGTGTCCGCCTTTCTCGGTAGGACTTTGTGTGTATGTAGGAGACGATATTATCATTAGTGGACGTGTGTTTCTCAGAACTGACGTGCCACTATCTAGCTCCCCCCCCCCTCCCCTTTTGGGGTCCCACAAACCATGAAAATGTGAACAGTAATTTATATGCGCAATCATTTGGGACGCTGCAATAGGACAGAAGATAGGACAAGATGACACGAGTTTAGGTGAGATGCTCGGAGACTGGATAAAGTGAGACAAGACATTGTTGTCTGTAAATTGACAGAAATCTGACCTTTCGCTCGAGCATGCATTTAACATTGAGATACATACATATATACATACATATAATATATATATATATATATATATATATGATTATATACACACGTACGCACACACACGAACACACACGTATATATATATATATATATATATATATATATATATATATATATATATATATATATATATATGTGTGTGTGTGTGTGTGTGTGTGTGTGTGTGTGTGTGTGTGTGTGCTTATTTGTTTGTGTGTTTCTTTCAGTTCTGTTTCATTTCAAGATAAGATTGTTGATTTTGGGGTTTGTTTGTTGTTTTTTTTTCTTTTTTCTTTTACACACAAAAACCTGTAGGCAGTGAGTCACGGGGTTAGTGCTGAGATCACTCCGGTTTTCAGATACAACTCAGGCTTGATATGGTATGGTACAAAATAAAATGAACTAGAATAAGATGAAAAAAAAAAAGAATGAATAAAATAATACAATATAGTATCATATGGCTGCATAACATAACATGACACAAAATCCTATAACATAACATAATATAACATACAATAATACAATATAATTTTTATCATAAAATAGAATGATAAAATGTAATGCAATATAATATAGTATAATATAATATAATATAATATAATATAATATAATATAATATAATATAATGTGCAAAAAGGCGGATGCGACAGTGGCCAAGCTGTGATCACTCATTAAGATGCAACTCAGGCTTAATATGTTATGGTGCAAAATAAAATAAAATTAAAAAAAAAAGATAAAATACAACAAAACAATGTAGAACATTGATTGAAAAAAAAAATTAAACTGAAATTAAATTAAATTGAATGAAACCGAATTAAACAATACTGAAATGAAATAAGATGAAATAAAATAAAATAAAATAAAATAATAATAATAATAATAATAATAATAATAATAATAAAAAGAAGAAAACAAATAAAATAGAACAAAAAAGGGGATAAAAAAAGAAACTGAATTAAAAGAAAAGACGGTCGCGACAGCCGTGTGAAAGATGAAAAGCAGATTTAACAGCCGACAGACGAGTGTATAATGGTTAATAACTAAAGTGTCAGGCTTTCAATCGGAGGGTTCCGGGTTCGATTCCTGGTCACCGTCTGTGCCTGATAGGAACGTTGTGGAGACTTTTTTTTTTTTTGTCGTTGTTTTTCCCGATCTCCCAGTACAGCACACCTAGCTGCTATAGTGCCTGCAGAAATCCTTTTGGGTGTATATATATATATATATATATTTTTTTTTTATTGGTGAATACAGATTTTGTTTTCCACATCAATGTCTTCATCATGCGCTCTTGTGCGGTATAATACACTGTTACTGATAATGTACTGATTCATGTGAGGCGCTTATAGAGCCCATCTATAGAGAGTTTGCGCCAAATATGTACAATATATTATTATCATCATCATCATCATCATTATTATCATCATCATCATCATAATCGTCGTCGTCGTCGTTGTTGTTGTTGTTGTTATCATTATCATTGTATTTTTGGTGTGTGTTTTTTTCATTTAAATATCATTATTATTATCATGATGATGGTTACCATCTTTACTGATATCATTCTTCGCATGCAGGAGATGAAAACATGCACGTTAAAGAACCCCTGTAATACCATACATATCAGCGTTCGGTGGGTCACAATAGAATCAAGAACTATAACCCTACGCAACCCCTCCACCTCCACCCCCGACCCCCACTCCAACCCCCCGGAGTATAACAGCCTACATTAATAAAAAAATATTTCATGAGCATGCCTACAATGGCCGTGGGGATCTTCTTCTCCTTCTTCGTTTGTGGGCTGCAAGTGCGTGCGGGTGTATTAATTTTGTGTGTTGTTAGTATGCACGCGTCTTTGCATAAAAATCCCATTGTGCGTGGCGTCCTGTGACTTATCAAGAGCCGGATGCTAACGGGTATGTAATAGAGAGTGACAGGCACTACACAACACAGTGGATTGCACTGGTTTCCTGCGGGACTGTTGGCTACAGATTAGCTGACATCAGTTCGTAAGTCCGGAACACAATACACAGGCTGTGTGTGTGTGTGTGTGTGTGTGTGTGTGTGTGTGTGCTGATGTGGGTGTGGGGGGCGGAGTAGAGGGTCGGGGGTTGGAAGGGATGGTATAATATAATTATGGGGGTTGGTAAAAGGGGGAAGTAAGTAGGAGGCCTATAGGGGTGAGGAGGGTGGGGAAGGATGATGTTGCGTAAGAACTAGTACTGACAGCCGTAGTTCGAAAACAAAGGAAATGATGATGATGGTGGTGATGGCCGGTGATGATGATGGTGGTTGCGGTGGTGGTGGTGGTGGTGGTGGTGATGATGATGGTGATGATAGTGGTTGTGGTGGTCCTGTCATGGTGGCACACACACACACACACACACACACACACACACACACACACACACACACACACACACACACACACACACACACACACACACACACACACACACACACACACACACACACACACACACACACACACACACAATCATTCACTTTTTTCCCCCTCAAAGTGTGACTCATTTCCACAGGAAATTGAATCATTATGAATACTACACTATGCACGGGGATGAAAATTATGTGAATCTGATAAAAACCTGTCAGACAGCAGTCACATAAAATGACTCATAATCTCACGCACCAGTGGACTGAGTCAAAGTACATTTGCTGGTTGTTAATGTACATATGTTTTTGGTTTCTTTCACGATTTTGAAAGTACAGAAACGTTTGGATGTAACCAAAATTCTTTGTCACTTTGGCGTAAAATTCTGATTTCACAGACAGACCAAGATCAGTACCACTGAAAAATATAAGCGTTTTAGATCTTCAGTCTTTCCGACCGGAAACAGCTAAAAACATTAAACAAGAAATCCCAAGACATAGCTGTCTATCAAATATGGATCACCGCAGGGATTCGTCATAGACCTTGAGTGGTGGTCTGGACGCTAGTCATTCGGATGAGACGATAAACCGAGGTCCCGTGTGCAGCATGCACTTAGCGCACGTAAAAGAACCCACGGCAACAAAAGGGTTGTCCCTGGCAAAATTCTGTAGACAAATCCACTTCGATATGAAAAGCAAATAAACAACGGTGGCGTTGTAGTGTTGCGACGCGCTCTGCCTGGGGAGAGCAGTCCGAATTTTTCACACAGAGAAATATGTTGTGATAAAACAAATACAAACACAAATAATAATAATATTTTGCCAGGGCCAGTCAGGCCTTTAAATCAGTTTAATTTATTGCCGTGCATGGGTTCTTCTATCGGATGTGCGCTCAATATATAACTGCATGCACCATGCAGGCTTCGTTTTATCGTCTGAACCATAGACACTAGAATGAGATATTAGTGTCTATGTCTCAACGAATGACTATAGCAGCAGTCTAGACCACCATTACAGAGGTGACTTCACGTAAAACTGTGGGTATTATATTATTGACTCAAAGATCCCAAATGCTGTCAAATCACGGTAGGCATATTCATTTATTTATTTGTTTATTTATTTATTTATTTTTCTGTTTCATTTTTATTTTACATATTTTTCTTTCTTAGACTGCAGCCGTTTGTGAACAGTGGGACGGACATCAGTAGACATTGGTTCAACCCGGCAACTCGGCGGTGGCTATTTCGTTTGCATTCCATCCATTTCTTCTTCTTCTTCTTCTATTTCTTCTGCTTTCTCCAATTTCTTCTTCTTGTTATTATTATGTTTCATCCTTTTTTTTTCTTTTCAAGTAGTGTGTGTGTGTGTGTGTGTGTGTGTGTGTGTGTGTGTGTGTGTGTGTGTGTGTGTGTTGTTTTTTTTCCTTTTTCCGAATTTCTGTTTTCAGGAGACACTATTTCACCAGCTGGATACATGACTGAGTGCTTTAGTAGGCCGTCGGTTAGAATCTCGGACTGTCACGGTGGCGCCGGCCGCTAGTCCGCTACTGTTCAGTGTTTTCCGGCGCAATCCATTATTCATGGAACATCATACAGATCTACAGAATACAAGTTGGCAACACCAATAACTGAAATTCGTGTGTGGTATGTGTTACCCGATGCGCATGCAATCAGTTCACAGCCATTTCAATAGTAACTACATAAAAGACACCAGTGAAATGTTTAAATGCTGCGTTGACGTGTGTGTCAGTGTGTTGTGGTGTGTGTGTGTGTGTGTGTGTGTGTGTGTGTGTGTGTGTGAGATGTTGAAGGTAGACTACCTTCTTCAGTGCTCATATATCTGTAATATATATACATATACACAGTCAGTCATATCCGTTGGCAGACCACATTAATCTACCCATGAGATTATTGCTTTATCGTGAAAATCGCCGTTAAAATAGCTCCCTGAATTTACGATACTAAAACAGAACATAAACGTTTATTTGTTTAGTCTGAAATGCCTTAAGTTTGGCTAACGTTTTTGCGGTTTGCTAATGTTTTGTATCTTTCCGCTGAAAAGATACCAACTATCAACACGCTTTCCAAATTTTCCCAGCATGCACTTCCTTTTCCGTCATTCATCACGTTGAAAGGTAGGCATGTGGAACTTGTGTGTGTTTTATATTTAACAGTACTGGTCTTTAATCAACACGCAAGGAACATATTTACAGTCCAGAATTTTTAGCGAAACACTGCTTGAAGTAAAATAAGCGTGAAATGTTGCCACAAACGAAAATTCGATTCTTAAAAATGAATCGGTCGAATCCCACGAGTGGGTTCGATAACCAACTTGCCCAGCGCTACCATTTATCACAAGAAGTGCTATTAATGTCTCATTTTGGGCATATCTCTCGTATATATGCATTCCGTTTATTTCCCCCTTTGCGTTATATGTCTGATTTCTAAATATTTTTTATCTATTAAAAAAAAAAAGTTATAACAGGAATGATTTCAATATTTTTAAGCACTAGTTGCAGCTTGCAAAGGTGCGTTCATTTTCTGTGTTAAACATACTTGAAGTAATATTTTGTTACTTTGTGATTGTATTACTCTTTTGTCATAACAGCTTTCTTAAAGTGAAAATTCTGGCTGTTTGTGGGTAGAACACATCGCTACACTGAGTGCACCACCCTTTTATCATTATTTATTTTTTTTATTATGATGATATAGATATTTTTTTTAAAAATAGGGTCTATCCTCGGTTGAAGTCAAGACCAAGCTTTAAATACTTTACAAACTTGGGGTCATTAATTTGCACAACAGGCAGCCAACATGGGTAGAGCCGACTGATGCCTGCTGTTGGGCACTCATCAGTTGTTTCCTATGTCATTCAATTAGATTTCAGGCACACACACATACACACTCAGACAGACATGTATATTTCTCTACTTGGGTGTATGACTGTTTTATTCATTTTTTTTCTGCCTGCAGTGTACAGATTGGTCTATAGAATTTTGCCAGGAACAATCCTTTTATGCCATGAATTCATCAAAGTGCATGCTGCACATGGGTTCTCATTTTATTAGGTACAGGTACAGATATAGAATAGGGATGAAGTAGGCCTCGCGGCCTTTTTGATGTCCCTTCTTTTTCATCAACATTGAGTAGTGTCCGCATTGCATGTGGTAATTTTCCTACGAGTAATTTAATCATCATATTCATACTTTTTTATCTTTACATTTATATCAGCGTCCAGAAGATTCTTGACTTGGTTAAGAGTTGGTGCTGTTTTGGTTAGTTCTGTTAGTGGGTTCCACCATTTTATAACGCGGTTAGTAAGAGTGTATGTTTTGGCATTTAATCGAGTATGTTTTGGGTATATATCTTTGCTAGAGCTTCGTGTTTTTTCAACAGTGTTAAATTCAAAGAAATCTTCCACTCTTAGATCATCTAAATTGTATATGATTTTGTATACTTGGATCATATCTCCCCTATATCGTCTATATTTCAGTGATGGAAGGTCCAGTTGCCTCAGCCTTTCTCCATAATCCATGTCTTTTAGTTCACTTAATAATTTTGTAGCTCTTCTTTGCACCCTTTCTATTGCTGTTAGCAATCCTTTCCGGTTTGGGTATCACCATATTCCAAGTGTGGTCTTACCAAGGCTTTATATAGACAAGGAAATTTTCTTTATCAAGGTAAGTAAAGGTCCTTTTAATAATTCCAAGCATGCTATTTGCTTTATTGATTGCCGTATGAATATGTTTCTCAAAAGTAAATTTTGAGTCAAAGATAACTCCGATGTCTTTTTCTTCGGTACATTTAGTAATGCTTATACTTTTTCATTTCATTCAAATGACAAGCATCCAGCTCACCACTCATGGTCTTGTCTATTGGGTTAAAATTCTGGTGAGTGTGGAATTTTAACCAAGATTCAAAGTTCAAGATTCTCCTGCTTTCTTGTCAGATGGGTTGCTGGCAGTATCCCTGATTTTCCCCCTCAGAATGGAATGTGTTGTGTTCACAACAAGGCGTGGATGTTCATTCTGCCAGTCACACAGAGGAGTGGACAGGATTGGAAGAAATGTTGACATTGCCATTTTGCCACCAGGCCAATACTTCATTATTATTCATTTATTGTTATAGTATTTGAAATGGTTCTTATTGTAAAGGTAGGAATTGTCTTTATAAGGTTATCTGTTCAGTGTGTTGTAACAAGTGTGAATTTATTTAATCAGTAGAATTTTTAAATATTACCAAGAAAGAGTTCTCGACAGAAGCAGTACTCACATAGCTATAATCAGTGTTTAATGACAGAAATTTGTGACCCTGGTGACCCCAATTCCCTGATGAGTGGGAAGGGAGGGGGGGTTGGGGGGGAGGGGGTTGTGATGAAATTTGATCAGCACTTCCTTACCACTTTTTGACAAATTGAAAAATACATTTTATTTTAAAGCTGATAGTGATACTTCAGTAAACTAAATAATTGTTGAACCTTGGTGAATGGAGATCCATGTTGCATGAATCTAAAGTGCAGTCACACCTTTCTGTGAACTTTTTACACAGTGAGATTGATCTTAATGAACAAAAGTTTGCAATCCCAAGGGTACAAGTCTAAATAAAGAATGGTAGCTGATAATCCTGGCCCATACAGTGGATAAGCTTTGGTTTTATCACCGTGATTTGACACCTTCTCTGACAAGTGTACTTGTGTGGGGATTAAAGGGAGCACAAATAGTGATACTGATCCAGCGGTTTACTAACTGCTGAACTGACCCATTTTGCTTTCTGTGAACAGGATGGGTATTTCTGTGAAAGACGTCAACCAGCACGAGTTCACTAAGGCCCTAGCTGCCTTCCTGAAAAAGTAAGCCATCTGAACACTTTGTGGTGTGCGTGTTTGATTGATGCTTTTGATTTCAGTTTCTCAAGGAGGTGTCACTGTGTTTGGACAAATCCTTATATACTACACATCTGCTGAGCAGAAGCCTGACGAGCAGTGTAGCCCAAAATGCCTTGATTTAAAAAAAAAAAAGCAAAAAAAAAAAAAAAGCATACATTTGTGTACATGTTAAAGTGGATTTCTTCTGTAGGATTTTGCAGATGGTTTTGATTTTGTCAGGGTAGTCAAAAGTTGTGAAGATTGTTGCAGTGTAGAAAGTGAAGAAGGAAAATGAAAATGTGAAACAGTGAACCCTCACCCCCTTTGATGCATGGATTTCAGACTTGATTGTAATACAGTATACAAGGGAGTGGAACTGACACAAGTATGTGTAAAACAACTACTACTGTTTTTATGTTTATAAGCAAATGTTGCTTCTTTTTTTTTTCTTTCTTTTTTTGACCAACATTCTGTCTTTTTATTTTTATTTATTTATTTTTAATGTACACAGTTATTGGATTATACAAGGATGTATAAAATTATGAAATCATTGGAGTTGAATGCAGATTGTTGCTGACAGTTCATTTGGACTAACATGAGGGTTTTCTGTTAGAGTTGGTCTTGAGGGAAAAGAAATTTGAGACAGTTGCTGCTGGGAATGTGAGAAATTGCTGGAGGCCGAACGTAAGTAAGTTAAGTAATAATGTCTGAGGGCATATGTTGCAGATCTGGAAAACTGAAGGTTCCAGAATGGGCTGACATTGTCAAGTTGGGCCGCTTCAAAGAGTTGAGTCCATACGATGAGGACTGGTTTTACACCCGCGCAGGTACGTTTGCTTGTCTGTCTGTCTGTCTGTTCAGAGAAGCGAGTGTGCCTCGATATTCTACTTTTTCAGTAAGCATATGTTTGATCATTGCTGGGTGTTTTCAGATTTATGAGGGAGAGAGGTTGTCGAGACCTCAGTCTTTAACTTTTCATTAAAATTAGTCTTAAAACTCAAGACAGCATGATGAAACACTATTTTTAATAAAAGAGGAGGGGAATTCATGGTTAAACGCATCTCAGACTGCCAGCTGCATTATTTTGAACTTTACAATTAGCATGCTACCCAAATCTTCAGAACACTACCTTCACGATAAAATTCCCAAGCTGAGGTATGAGAAGTGAAGCATTAGAAAGTGAATAATTGAAATAGATGCAGAGAGGAAACTGGCGCATATGTGGTGGTGGTGTGGCAAATGATTGTCAGCCAGTGAGTTGATTGGCCTGAGCCAATCAGCGCTTAGTTTGAGTGTTCCTCTATTTTTGATGTTGATAATGTTTTTTGAGACTTGTTTGTCGGTCCGTTTTGGTTATGCTTTTTAGAAAGAACAAACAAGGTAATATGTCACCAATCATACTGAATATCAATTGGGGAGAAGAAAAGATGATTCGGGAGAATAAGGTAGGCCTCAAGATGTGCTGAAACTTCGTATCATTTCATATCACAGGGGATTACCTCACATATTGAGTTGCCCATTTGACTTTGCTAGTTTCACAGTCAACTTCTACTTTGTTCTGCATGTATGTGAAGTCATGATGTTCAAGTATTGAGACGGCAGGAATGCTGTTTGCTGTCAGTTTTATGGATGAATCACTGTAGGTCAAAAACATGCCAGTGGTCAGGGGTGCCAAGGGAAGTAACCACACATTGGGCAAGTACAGTAAATATCTCTTCTGGTTGACTGGAATAGAAGCTGTTCCAGTTCATTGAATGTAGCTCTGTTGATATTGAATTTTAGAGGTAATGTAATGTTCTAACAGCATGATGCAAGTGTAAATTTCATTTGATGTGAGCATTAAGACATACGTGTAACATTTTACTTTGAATCGTGGCTCGTGTGTCCCATGTACCCTCTCATGAGGGACTGTGGCCTTATAAGGAATAAATGATTCACTTTCGCATCCTCCAATACTGTGGGAAGGTCTAGGAAATCTTTCCATCTCACCTTTCCACCCTGGATTGGAAATAATTTCCCGCCTGAAAACCTGATGCGTATGATGAGCCCCGTGAGATCTGTGGTTCCTCACTGTTAAACTTGACATACTGTGTGTGCACCTGTGATACAGATTTTTTGTGTTACAGGTCTATAATATGTTTTACGTATATATATTTAAATGAAGGAAAGAAAAAAATTTTTGTTTAAATTTGGGGTATGGAGGAACCTGCATTGAATTGACTTGTTTCTTGTGGGGATAGAATCATGCTAGGTGGTTGCAAAAGCAGGAGTCTCTCCTAGTTGGGATAGAATCATGCTAGGTAGTTGCAAAAGCAAGAGTCTCTCCTTGTTGGGATGGAATCCTGCTAGGTGGTTGCAAAAGCAGGAGTCTCTCCTTGTTGGGATAGAATCATGCTAGGTGGTTGCAAAAGCAGGAGTCTCTCCTTGTTGGGATAGAATCATGCTAGGTGGTTGCAAAAGCAGGAGTCTCTCCTTGTTGGGATAGAATCATGCTAGGTGGTTGCAAAAGCAGGAGTCTCTCCTTGTGGGGATAGAATCATGCTAGGTGGTTGCAAAAGCAGGAGTCTCTCCTTGTGGGGATAGAATCATGCTAGGTGGTTGCAAATGCAGGAGTCTCTCCTTGTTGGGATAGAATCATGCTGGGTGGGTTTTTTTTTAAATATCATAATTATTATTTATTTATTTATTTATGTAAGCTTATCTATCTATCTATATATATATATATATATATATATATTTTTTTTTTTTTTTTTTTTTTCCTCAAGGCCTTAGCGCGTTGGGTTACGCTGCTGGTCAGGCATCTGCTTGGCAGATGTGGTGTAGCGTATATGGATTTGTCCGAACGCAGTGACGCCTCCTTGAGCTACTGAAACTGAAACTGGGATAGAATCCTGCTAGGTGGTTGCAAAGGCAGGAGTATCTCCTTGTTGGGATAGAATCATGCTAGGTGGTTGCAAAAGCAGGAGTCTCTCCTTGTGGGGATGCCATGGGGCTCTTTCAGTGTAGATTCTATGGTAGCATCCCCACCTGCTGGAAATCATATGTTGGATGTTTCCTCTTTTCTGTTGCGACTTTTTTTCTCTTTTTTTCCCCCCTGCTCTTTCTGTCACCTCTTGTTATCTGCCTTGTGGGTCCATTTACCTTTTTTTCTCTTTCTCCCCCCGCTGTTCTTTCTGTCACCTCTTGTTATCTGCCTTGTGGGTCCATTTACCTTTTTTTTTTCTTTCTTCCCCCCCCCCCCCCCCCAGGAAGCCTATGTTTCTGGAATTGATGACTGGGCTTTCTTACTGGACTTGATGATTGGGCATTCTTTCGATGCATTGTGTAATTGTGCCTATGGGTACTTTGGAGTTGTTTTTGGCATTGACTGTTGAAGTGTGTGGTTACTTTAAAGATGTGTGTGCGGGGTTGTGTGTGTGTTGCAGCGTCCACGTGCAGGCACCTGTACATCCGCTCTCCTGCAGGCGTGGGGGCCTTCACCAAGATCTATGGATGTGAGGCCCTTTGTTTGGCGTGCTGAGATTCATGCTCCACACCGCTTCTCTTGTTTTGTCAAGCACTTGCGCAGCTCTCGGTCATACCTGAGGAGCTTTCAACCACACTACTTCACTAAGTGGATTTGGGGGGGCATGGTGGGGGGTTAAACCATACCAGAGGAGCTTGGAGTCTCACTATACAAGAGAGGAGAGAAGATGGTTTAACCACACAAATTCTCCCTGTCTCAGCCACACTGATTTGCATACAAGAAAAAGAGGAGCTTTCAGCCATACTAGAGGGGGTTTTAACAATACTAGAGAAGCTTCCAGCCATACAAGAGGAGCTTTCAACTGTCCTCGGGGAGCTTTCAGCCATAGGAGGGAGGATTTAAACCAGACCAAAGCAGCTCCTAACCATACTTTAGGAAGTATAAACAATACTAAAGGTTTGAACCATACCAGAGAGGATTTTAAACCATGCTGTATTGAAAAACAAACTAGGAATCGCATGTGTGTCATAAAGGTATTGCCTGTTATATTTTTTTCATTTCCATTGCTTGTAGAGCAGCTGCACCAGGGTTTGTACAGATAAAGTTTTTAAGAATTTGTAGAAAAAAATTTTTTGGTGTCGTATACTGTACCATGTCTTCTTCTTCTGCGTTCACTCATATGCACACGAGCGGGCTTTTACGTGTATGACTGTTTTTACCCCGCCATGTAGGCGGGGGTGTGCATGCTGGGTATGTTCTTGTTTCCATAACCCACCGAACGCTGACATGGATTACAGGATCTTTAATTTGCGTATTTGATCTTCTGCTTGCATATACACACGAAGAGGGTTCAGGCACTAGCAGGTCTGCACATATGTTGACCTGGGGGATCGTAAAAATCTCCACCCTTTACCCACCAGGTGCCGTCACCGTGATTCGAACCCGGGACCCTCAGATTGACAGTCCAACGCTTTAACCACTCGGCTATTGCGCCCGTCACTGTACCTTGTCAAACTTACGCAAACTAGGCCTATCGGTTTGCTCTGCTTGGCCAAATTTCGCGCAGCTAACAGTGAAAAGGCGACCCGTCTTGCCCGGTCCGCTCTTAGCCAATCAAACGCCTCTAAAAGCTATAAGCGCTGAATCATTCCTTTGGCCAAGGCTCTCCACGCCATCTTGTCAGGTTTACGCTCTGTCTTGTGTTATGCTTTTTTTTGCTATTAAGCGTAAAAAAAAAAAAATTACATGCTTTTTGCAAGTCCTTAAAACGTTTAAATAAAAAGTTACCAGGGTTTGTAAATGTTTGAAATTTTGCTTCTCTGCATTACTGAAATGAGTAATTACACTAACATTATGTCTGTCAGTGATGAAGCACAGGAACGAAATCTTCCACCTCAGTTTGAATTAAAAAGTATGATAATGAAACTGTCCAGAAATTCATTGGGACTTATGGCTCAAGGAAAGTTTTAAACACTAATAAAGAATTTTGGAAAGGTGTATGTGAACTTAGCAAAACAAGTAGAGTTACAAGATGCACATGTGGTACAAGCTGAACCAGTTAACAATGACAAATTTACAGTTGGTAACGAAATTCATTTCAGAAAATGAATAACTGGTTAGAATTAAAGATGCTGTTGATGAGAGAGAATTGGAGCTTCCTCAGTTAAACAGGAAGAAAAAAAAAAGTAAATTCACCCTCTGACAGAAGAATCCAAAGGGAACCTCTAAATCCTGTGTGAAGGGAGGTAACTCCTCACTGAACTCTCACACGCCAAACCAAAAATGTCATATGAACTAAGGTTTTGTATCTTTTGTTGCAGAAGACAGCTTATGATGTGCAGAAAACATAATAGTTTTACATACAAGTGAATTAGTAACACTAAAAGTATGAAGAATGATGAAAAAAACAAACAAAAACTGTGCATTGAAAATGATTCATGTTCTTCAAAATATGTCAAAGCCAGTGAGGGTTTTATTTCCTTGTCAGAAAGTAATAAGTTGATGTAAAACAAAATAATCTGGAAGGGGGGAGGGGGAGAGAAAAGGTTGTAAATTCACACTTTTAATTTTTGTTGTGTGTGTGTGCAGCCAAGAAACGCAACGGCACAGCGCCCAGCCACAACTGCCGAGCCAACCGCTCAGTGGCCCGCAAGGTTCTGCAGGCCCTGGAGGGGCTGAAGCTCGTGGAGAAGGATCAGAACACTGGGTGAGTGAGTGGGTGGGTGGGTTGGTTGGTTAGCCCAGCACTGTCGTTGTTGTTGTGCATCTCTGCATCCTGGTTGTTTTTGTGTTTTTTTGTTGTTGTTTTAAATTCTTAACTCTTTCACCACTAAGTTTTCTGTGTGAAAAATGCTACCCCAGTGCCAGTGGTTTTTTTTTGTTTTTTTTTGTTTTTGTTTTTTAAATAAACGATGCTCTAAGTGTCAGAACAACACAGTGGACTTGTTCACTTCAGACTGGGTCAGGGAGCAAAGGTTAGTCATTGTTCTGTTAGCAGGGAAACTGGCTGCAGCTGTCAACCTTTGTTACAGTGTGAAAAATGGTCTCCTCAACATGACCCCTCGATGTTGACGAAAGTTCATCTGTGGTGGTGCACTGTCGAGTGCTTGAAAAGTTCTGCATTTGAGCAGGACAGTCTCAGCATCCGTAGAAAACTTTCATTTTTTTTTTTTCTTTTATCCCATTTGAGAAATCAGAGGATTTCTTGAAAAGTTCTGCAGCTGAGCAGGTCCTAGTCTTAGCATCCCAGGAAGATTAAAAGGAAAAAAAAAATAATGTCTTTTTTTTTTTTATTTCCGTTGGTATGCTCCAACATTTTCCAGGCCATAAAATATTCAAACACATACTTAGTTTCACATGGTTATACTGTCTAAAAAGAAAAGGCAGCTCTCTACACATACATAGTTTCACACGGTCATACGTAATCTATAGGAGAAAGCCAGCTCTAAATCGTTTTTCAAACAAGCCTGAAAAACATTCCTCCTTTTTAAAGCAATCTTTCATTCTTCATTTAAAAAAAAAAAAAAAAAAAAGAGCTCCTATTACTGTGTATATATTTTTAGTGGATCAACATCTATTTCTTCCCATGACTCTTGTACAACTCTGCATCCTTTTTTTAACTATTTGCCTACCACATCGACCAAGATTGACCGCTAAATTGCCTTATCTGAATATTGGATTAACAAAGATCTAATGCTGAATAATACTAGGTCAACTCCTCACTTTATTGTGTAGCCAAGAATAACAACTGCATTGTGACTTTCAGTGATTTAGGTTGTTTTTGTTGTTGTTGGTGGGGGGGGGGGTGGGGGGGGGGAAGTACTTTGTTGAGAATCTGGATGTGGGATTTGTCTGTGTGTTAGGCTGATTTAGGTGAATTTATCATCACATTTCTGCAGAGGGTATTAACTCACTCAGTACGGCCAGTCCTCTCTTCTCTACACAGACCCCTTGGATGTCCTGTGGGTGTCTGAATGACCCAACCTTTAGCTTCCGTCATCAGAGTTGTGGTATACTTTGTCAACATTCACCTCTTCAGTATAAGAGCCTTCCGCTTGTAATATTTTGATGATGGTAATTGGGCTGAAACGCTGTTAACGTCGTCTCTTTCGCCGTTCGTATGGAGAGAGTTAATAAAAAGTGATAAGAGAGAGCTGGACAGTACAAGGAATATATTCATGTTATCAACATTTCTTAGTTGCGAGTGTGTTGCGGAGTTGCTTCCCTTGGCACAGCCTTCTTGGAGACGTGGTAGGCAGAGGCATGGGGCATGGTTGATCCAACTGTAGATGTGTTCTGTGGATCACCGTCTGTTTCTTTCCATCACTCTGTTGTGCAACTCTGCATCCTTTTAACCCTTTCACTGCCAGGAAAATACGATTTAAGTGAAATCTATTTGCCAGGGGTTTTTTTTTTTGTTTTTTTTTTCTTCCCCCAAAAACAGGTATATATTTTCAAAAAATTCTGTGCTCTTTGTTATTGGAGAAAGATACATAAAAGTATATATTTTCTGAAAGGTAAATGAATAAAGAATACAAAACACATGTTTTCCCATTTTATATATTTTCAGTGACATGCTGTTGTTTTGAAATCAGTGTTTTGTTTTTTAGTCACATTTCCAACTTGTTCATGAACATTAGTCAGGTAATTTGCACGAAAATATAATATTTTCTTGACAAATGGATAATACCTGCACACACAAATTATATTAGAACAACCACAATTTAAAAGAAAAGAAAAAGAGACATACACAATGCATTGTGACCTCTCCAAGTGATAATATGGATGTGGGGCTACGCCCCCTCGGTCTCGGGATCAAAGTATTAAGATATTGTTGATTCTTGTGTGTGTGTTGACAGAGGGCGCAGACTGACGGCCCAGGGTCGTCGTGACCTGGACCGCATCGCCGCTCAGGTCAAGAGCAAGAAGACGGAGGCTCAGTAAAGATGTGACAGTCATGATTAGTGTGAAATAAAAACTGTGGTCACCTGTGTATGTGAAGAGTTGTGGCAGTGTTGTGTGTATGCTTGCAGCACGCTCTTGTCGCACTGTAAAAGAACCTGTCGTTACAACATGAGTGTCGTCCTCTGGCAGAGTTCTGCTGAAGAAACCCACTCTGATAGGTACACACATATATATATATGCAAGCACTCAAGGCTTGACTTTATTTGAGGGACATTGTGACTTTACCGGTCTTCCAATAGCATTATCACATAATTATTCCAAGAAATGTACACAAATGTTGTCCCTCAGTTGGGTTACATATTTTTATATATTATAAGGGAAGAAAAACTGGATGAATGAAACATTTTTACATATTCATACAACAGTTATTTTCCCCCAGACCAACTTTCACTTGGGAAAGAAAAAAAAAGACAATATATATGAAGTGACTAGTGAGTAAACGACAATGCACATGAAAGCAGTTTTGGTCTTGAATTTACTTTATTATTGTGCTAAAGAAGTAAGTGTGATGCTCAGGAAAATGATGAAACAGATACAAGGTCCAAACTTGGACGACTAGAATAAAAACGACCACCTTTTGTAACATTATCTATGAAGGTCATATTAACTGTTTGTTGACATAGATATGTGAATAATAAGGACAAGAAAGAACAAATATCAATCCTATCGAACAGCAACGCACACGTCTTGGCGTGTAAAAAATCCCGCGCTCAAAATAACTGAAAGGACTGGATCCCTGTATGTGTGCACAAAGTAATTATAATTATTATTCTGTGACAAAGAGAACAAATATTTACAATTATGTACACAAATTAGACGTCTCCAAAAACTAGCACACACATGAGGATTAAAAAAAAACAAAAAACACCGGCCTACCACAAAAATTAATACTAAAATAAATGAAATAACTGAGGAAACGTAGTTTTTTAAAACTGGCATGGAATGACAAAATAACTTTTGGGTTGGAACCTAGCTTCTGAACAATGTTTCTGCTTACCTCAGCAGTTGGTGGGTCGATGGGTAGCAATACTGTGTGGCAGAGACTGGGTGCCACACTCTGGCCAGTGAAGAGATGGGGGACAAACTTGAAAGAGACTGGGGGGGGGGGGGGGGGGGGTCCTTTCCAGTGCCAGATGATGTGGAACTATTCCTGCTCAACACACTATTGTACTCGTTGAAGAGGCCACAGGGTCGGAGGGATACAGGGCACCTTTCAGGGGTACGTAGATGAACAGGTAACTCTATCCGCTGTACAGAGAGTAGAAGCTCCAGGCGACCAGACACCATTGAACTCATTTTGATTCTAGAACTTCATTGAAGATCTAGAATCAAAATGAATTTGATTTCTAAAATTTCACCTCAAAACCTAAGTGAAGAGTCTTCAAGCACGAGCCTGTGCAAGGAGTATGTAAAGCCTGTGCAAGAGCTAAAATAACTGGGAGAATAACACGGATTGGAGGGGGAGAGAAGGAGCAGAGGGAGAGAAAAAGAAAGAAAAAACCCCAACAACTAAGGTGAGATATGTACATGTGTGATCACGTTCGTCACGGCTGAGTTACAATAGTGTACAGGAGGGGCCATATGCGCTAAATCCGTGACAGTACTGGTGGAGCATCTGCCCAGCGAACTGATTGATTGGTTCATATGGATATTTATATAGCACCTATCCACGGTCAGAGACCAAGCTCTAAGTGCTTTACACACACACACAGTCATTTACACGAGAGTCTGCCTTCCTGGGTAGAGCCGACTGACGGCTGCCATTGGGCGCTCATCATTTGTTTCCTGTGTCAATCAGATTTCAGGCACGCACACCTACACACTGACATTTTATGTGCATGAACGTTTTGTTTATTTACCCCGCCATGTAGGCAGCCATACTCCGTTTTCGGGGGGGTGCATGCTTGGTATGTTCTGGTTTCAATAACCCACCGAACGCTGACATGGACTACAGGATCTTTAACGTGTGTATTTGATCTTCTGCATGCGTATACACACACAGGGGATTCAGGCACTGGCAGGTCTGCACATATGTTGACCTAGGAGATCGGAAAAGTCTCCACCCATTACCCACTAGGCGTCACCGAGATTCGAACCCGGGACCCTCAGATTGAAAGTCCAACGCTTTCACCACTGGGCTATTGCGAATGTGGTGTTGCAATATGGATTTGTCCAGGCACAGAAACTCCCTGAGAAGCAAAATGTATAATGCATGAGAGTTACCCATGCTGACTGGGTGCGTGTTCTTTGTGCTCTGGCCATTGAAAGAAGTGGATTATATTGGACTATGAAGCAGCCCAATGCAAGACTTCAAGTCTACGTCAAATCAGTGACGAGGTGAATAGGTGTGGCTGTGTATTTGTATTTGTATTTCTTTTTATCACAACAGATTTCTCTGTGTGAAATTCAGGCTGCTCTCCCCAGGGAGAGCGTGTCGCCATACTACAGCGCCACCCATTTTTTTGGATTTTTTCCTGTGTGCAGTTTTATTTGTTTTTCCTATTGAAGTGGATTTTTCTACAGAATTTTGCCAGGAACAACCCTTTTGTTGCCGTGGGTTCTTTTACGTGCGCTAAGTGCATGCTGCACACGGGACCTCGGTTTATCGTCTCATCCGAATGACTAGCGTCCAGACCACCACTCAACATCTAGTGGTTGGGGAGAAAATTTCGGGGGCTGTGCCGTGATTCGAACCAGCGCGCACAGATTCTCTCGCTTCCTAGGCGGACGCGTTACCTCTAGACCATCACTCCACTATGGGGGGAACTCTGAATGAGCCGAACACAGAAGATCTTTCGCAGATAATCTCACGTTGAGACTTCTAGTTATGACAAGAATGGAATAGAATAGAACAGAATGTCTTTATTACCAAGTGTACCGGGATCACAAAGAATAATACCATGCCATGATTAATACCACACACCATACCATGCCATGATTACCATTACCAAATCACACCATACCACATCGGACAATACATACTTTGCCATGCCATACAATACTATACCACACTAATCCATACCACCACAATACTACACTAGACCGCAAAAACAAAAAAAAAAGTTAAAAAAAAAAAAAAAAAAAAAAAAAGGAATCGAAGAGACAGCCAAGATGGCGGACTCTGCTGAACTGTATCGACAGTCGAGTTGAGCAAAGCTAGCCTATGTGAAAAGTTACGCAAACAAGAGCAAAGCATGAAATTTATTTGGGGACACGTTAGCATACACTGGAGAATTTTGAAGTACAGAAAATTCAGTTTGCTCTTTGACGCTAAGCTTTTGAGAGATATCATAATGCACCGAATTATACGAAAGGTGACATGGCTGGTTCGTATTCTTGTGTATGGGCACAGGGGTCAATAAAAGCTATGCTGAAAGTTTTTCGATCACTTTTGGACATGGTAATCATTTTCAAAGACATGTCTTAAACAGAATAATTAAATGATGCAGTAGTTTCTGTTCGCTGATCAATCGTGTGTATGTGTGAATAAAATATTCATAAAACAAAGGATTCGAAGAAATAGCAAAGATGGCGGGCACTTCGATGAGTCTGTAAACAGTAGCTCCAATGAAAGCTGCGTAGATAGTTTTCCGAACACGTTAAGATGAGATTAGTGGGTTGTTAAAGTGCGAAAAGAAAAAAAAAGAGGATGGATTAAGGTTTGAAGTAATTGCCGTTCGCTGTGCGACTACAAGCCAGTGTGGATAATTATAAAATGAAGGCTTTATTGAACGAGCCAAGACCGTGAACAGCGCTTTAGTGTACAGATACCAGTATTCCGCGTACAAGTGTTATGAATAGATCTAGTTTTATGGGTATCGTTGTTCTTTGGGTACATATCGATATTAGTGCTGAGAACAACAACAACAACGACAACAGTTTTCCGAACGCATACGTACACGTGATGTGAACAGTGTCAAAAGATGCAACTAACAAATGAATAATTAGAATATCTATGAAATTCTGTTCGCTTTCTGATATCAGACAAATGCTGATTAGTACATAATGGTAGTATAAAACAGGTGAAGAGCAAGTCAAATCTGAGGCATGCGCTGTGGTGCATCTACAGTGCACGATGAGAAAAAAACCCACTAACATCATCATCAACAACAAAAAAACCCACCTGAGTGGGATCTAAGTTAATATTTGTTCCAATTGTATATCTTTGTAATGTAAAACATTTTAGATTCATTGGACCATGGATGGTTACGTTTCAAAATAAAACCGAAATGAAAGGATCTTCAGGAAAAGAAATCTAAGAATAGCTCTGAGTGTTGACCTATCTGTGTTAAATTTTGCAGGAAAAAAAGAAAAGAAAAAAAAAGACACAACCTTTAGCTTCCGTCGTCAGAACTGTGGTATTCTTTGTCAACATTCATCTCTTCAGTATAAGAGCGTTCCGCTTGCAATATTTTGATGATGGTAATTGGGATGAAACGCTGTTAACGTCATTTCTTTCGCCGTTCGTATGGAGAGAGTTAATCTATAACCTGACACAGATGGGATTATTTAGATCTTATTCAAATTATGAAGTTTATCTTCGGAAAAAAAAAACAAACAAAAACAAAAAACCCTGCTGTGAGGCCTACGTGCAGCGAAAGATCACCCACACGGGCACGCGAAAAACAACAACAACAACAACAAAACAACAAATGGTGGTATGACGGTACACAGTAAACACTTGCTTACACGATACAAGTTTTCTGTCATCTCCTGTGCAGTGGACATACATACCCACTTCAGGACCTGAATATTAGTACTGCAAATTAAAAAAAAAATCAGGAACAAACCTGCATTATCAGTAACTCCAGTTCACGTCACCAGCCGCCGTGGCGAAGTGGTTAGTATCGCGGACTGACGGCTGGGAGGACGCGGGTTCGAATCCCAGCGGCCGGCCCCTACCCAGAGTTGAGTGTGATATGGACTTAAATGGGGAGACTGGGACCACACAGTCGAGTGTCATCCACTTCACGGATGCGTCTGTGCGGGTGTGTTGCTCTAATTACCTGACCAACACTGCAAGCGTCTGTATTTCTCGGGTCTGGTTGACGCCGGGTTATCATTATGACAGGAAGCGTAGAGTACAGCCTTGTCACGAAGTCCCAAACCAAAATGGAACTCCATAGCAACATCGTCCTCCTCCTCCTTCATCATCATTACCAATATAAACAAAAATATCCCAGAGTCTGTGGCCTTTCATGTCCTGCTGTCATGGTCACCTAAGTTTCAATACCCCTCCACTTCCGTGCTTGGGGTGAGTCCTGTCAATGTCTTCAGTGTCGGCAGAATCATTAGGGACTGTTCTTGGAAGGACGTGGCGACGGTCTCCACTCTGGGAGGGACGCGTTCCCTCAGTCTGGTTCCGCGACTAAGCCGTCATTGTCGTCAATATAAGGGGGCTTAGTAGGTGGTGTCCTAAGTACGTAAAATCAGAACAGGCACCATTGAATACCACCGAAGTGACTCGGCAGCAGTGCAGGGTCTCCTCTGGTGTGTGGCCTCCTGGCCACCTAACATCGATGGTTCCCTGCGGACTGCCGACGTAGGGAGTGTGGCAGACGAACCCGGGTGTGGCTGTGTTCGGGGGACTCGGAATGAGCGGCGTGGGAGCAGTGCCACTGAAACGGTGAAACAGGGCACTGATGACGGGGCAGCAAAAAACCCCCCAAAAAACAATTGTGTGTAAACATACACGTGAACTGATAGAATCAGGAACATGTCAGTGACTTTACAGAGTGCTGGTTCCAGCATTTTGAAACATACTTCAGTTTGGGCTGGTCAGGTCCATCGAGTTCCAAAACCAACGAATCAGAACTTTAACAGCAACGCTGTGTGATTGTTAAGATAAGATAAGATAAGATAAGATAAGATAAGATAAGAATAACTTTATTATCTCCAACTGGAGAAATTTAGTCAGATGCATTATCACAACATAGACAAGTAAACAACATGGGGACCATAACTGTAAAGGTCAACAACAGCTTTTACGAATGTTACGAAGATACAAATGTAAAAAATATCACATACATCGTTTCATACATACATCCACACACTGCAGGTACTAACTAGTATTCTTAATGTAAAAACAGAAAGAATTAAGAAACATTATTTGAATATAATTATAAACATAGCCTATCTTAATGTAAAAACAGAAAGAATTAAGAAACATTATTTGAATATAATTATAAACATAGCCTACTATACTGCACATTGATTATAACAGACAGATGAGAATAAAGATGAATTGCGGAAAACCACAACCAGATAATCAGCACCCCCCTCCGGACCCCCCGCCCCCTCCCCCCCCCCCCCCAACCCCCCCACACACGCGGATTACTTGATTAAACAAGAGTAATAAACATATGTTCTCAAATAAAAGCATTTAACATATTCGCTTTTAAAAAACATTGCAATTAATTATTACATCGTAATTATTAAACAGAAATATATTTATGTTTGGTATGAAACATAATTTCCTTTCGGTGTCCTGTATCAGTGAATGTTGCTTTGTGTGGCTGGAGTGTGACGGCATTTTTAAAATTTA
>NC_134909.1:9026587-9029087 GCF_041734735.1 Babylonia areolata | reverse complement strand
GCTAAGATGTGTTGTGCAGTGCTATACTGTGCTGTGCTGTACCATGCTAAGCTGTGCTGTGCTATGCTAAGCTGTGCTGTGCTATGCTAAGCTGTGTTGTGCTAAGCTGTGCTGTGCAGTGCTGTACCATACTAAGCTGTGCTGTGTTGTGCTATACTGTCTTGGGCTGTACCACGCTAAGCTGTGCTGTGCAGTGCTGTGTTGTGCTGTGCTGTGCTGTGCTGTGCTGTGCTGTGCTGTGCTGTGCTGTGCTGTGCTGTGCTGTGCTGTGCTGTGCTGTGCTGTGCTGTGCTATATTGTGCTGTGCTGTCCTGTATTGTGTTGTTCTGTGCTGAGCTATATTGTGCTGTGCTGTGCTGTGTTGGACTGTACTGTGCTGTGCTGTACTGTACTGTGCTGTGCTGTGCTGTACTATATTGTATTTTACTGTACTGTGCCGGACTATGCTTTCTCTACTGTACTGTACTGCATTGTACTCTGATATACTCACTGTGATAGCACCATACTGTGCTGTGCTGTTCTGAGCTGAACTATATTGCATTGTGTGCACTGCCATGTACTTCATTGCACTGTAATACATTTTATTGCACTACATTGTATTGTACTGCATTGTACTGTATTGTACTGTATTGTTCTGTATTGTTCTGTATTGTACTGCATTGTACTGTATCGTACTGTATTGAACTGTATTGTACTGTATTGTACTGCATTGTACTGCATTGTACTGTATTGTACTGTATTGTTCTGTACTGTACTGTACTTGATATTTAGAAGGCTGTTTGGGAAAGGAGATTGTTGTGTACCTCTTTCATCAGTGTGTGTGTGTGTGTGTGTGTGTGTGTGTGTGTGTGTGTGTGTGTGTGTGTGTGTGTGTGTGTGTGAGTATTTATGTACGTATGTATGTGTGTGAGTGAGAGAGAGAGAGAGAGAGAGAGAGAGAGAGAGAGAGAGAGAGAGTGTGTGTGTGTGTGTGTGTGAGTATTTATGTACGTATGTATGTGTGTGAGTGAGTGAGAGAGAGAGAGGGAGAGAGAGAGAGAGAGTGTGTGTGTGAGCGTCTGTGTGTGTGTGTGTGAGAGCGTCTGTGTGTGTGTGTGTGTGTGTGTGTGTGTGTGTGTGTGTGTGTGTGTGTGTGTGTGTACACGCGCGTGCGTGCGCGCGCGTGCGTGCGCGTACGTACGGTACGTGCCAGTATGTATGTGTGTGTGTGTACCTACCTCCCGAAAAAAAAAAATCAATCAGCTTTTCATATCGATCGTTTCTACAGCCGTCCTCTATCTAATATTCATAGACAGTGGAGAGAGGGGGGAGGGGAGTAGGGAGGGGGAGTGGAGAAAACGGGGGGGTGGGAGTGGGATGGGGGTGGGGTGGCGAGAGGAGATTTAGGAGTTTCGATGAGGAGTGTGGGGTGGGGGAGGAGAAGAGGAGTGGGGAAGAGGAATAGAGGAGTGGGGAAGAGGAATAGAGGAGTGGGGAAGAGGAATAGAGGAGTGGGGAAGAGGACTGGGGAGGAATGGAGGAGTGGAGGAGGAATAAAGGAATGGAGGAATGGAGGAGGAAAAGAGGAGTGGAGGAGGAAAAGAGGAGTGGAGGAGGAATAGAGGACTTGTGAGGAATAGAGGAGTGGAGGAGGAATAGAGGAGTGGAGGAGGAATAGAGGAATGGAGGAGGAATAGATGAGGAAAAGAGGAGTGGAGGAGGAATAGAGGACTGGGGAGGAATAGAGGACTGGGGAGGAATAGAGGAGTGGGAGAGAGGAGTGGAGGAGGAATAGAGGACCGGGGAGGAATAGAGGACTGGGGAGGAATAGAGGACTGGGGAGGAATGGAGGAGTGGTGGAGGAATAGAGGAATGGAGGAGGAATAGAGGAGTGGGAGAGAGGAGTGGTGGAGGAATAGAGGACTGGGGAGGAATAGAGGAGTGGGAGAGAGGAGTGGAGGAGGAATAGAGGAGTGGGGAGGAATGGAGGAGTGGTGGAGGAATAGAGGAGTGGGGAGGAATGGAGGAGTGGTGGAGGAATAGAGGACTGGGGAGGAATGGAGGAGTGGTGGAGGAATAGAGGACTGGGGAGGAATGGAGGAGTGGTGGAGGAATAGAGGACTGGGGAGGAATAGAGGACTGGGGAGGAATAGAGGAGTGGTGGAGGAATAGAGGACTGGAGGAGGAATAGAGGAGTGGTGGAGGAATAGAAGAGTGGAGGAGGAATGGAGGAGTGGTGGAGGAATAGAGGACTGGGGAGGAATGGAGGAGTGGTGGAGGAATAGATGACTGGGGAGGAATAGAGGACTGGGGAGGAATAGAGGAGTGGAGGAGGAATAGAGGAGTGGTGGAGGAATAGAGGACTGGGGAGGAATAGAGGAGTGGAGGAGGAATAGAGGAGTGGGGAAGAGGAATAGAGGAGTGGGGAGGAATGGAGGAGTGGAGGAGAAGGAGGAGAAGAGAAATAGAGGAGTGACTGATGAAGAGGAGTAGGATAGGAATAGGGAGAAGAGAGAGAGGG
>NC_134909.1:9014087-9024087 GCF_041734735.1 Babylonia areolata | reverse complement strand
GAGGATCACAAATGAGGAAGAAAAGGAGGAGGAGGAGAAGTAGGAGAAGGAGGAGGAAGAAGGAAGAAGAAGAAGAAGAAATGAAAAGAAGCTTCAGTATCACTTTCAAGGAGGCGTCAGAACTATGTATAATACGAAGAGCACAAGAAGAAGGAAGGGGGGGAAAAAAAAAAGGAAAACAGAAGAAAGCAGTGAAGAGGGAAGAGGAAGACAGGAAGATGAGAGTGTCTGTACAGAAATAAGCAACGTCTGCACATACAAGTATATATATATATATATATATATATATATATATATATATATATATATATATATATATATATATATATATATATATATATCTAACAAAGAAAAAAAAAAAAACAAAGAAAGAAAGGAAGGAAGGAAGGAAGGAAGAAAATCGATTCGACGCCAGAAAACTGTCACTGGTGATCCAAGCTATTCCTGGAACAGTCTGATGTCTTGGCACAACGTCCGTCATTCACTGTGTTGGCTTTCACATGGTGCTCACACATTCACTCAGTCAGTCAGTCAGTCAGTTAGTCAGTTAATGAGTGAGTACGCCAGTCAGTCGGTACGTTAGTCAGCCAGTAAGTCAGTCAGTCATTAAGCCAGTAAGTGAGTGAGTGAGTGAGTGAGTGAGTGAGTGGGTGCATGAGTGAGTGAGTGAGTCAGTCAGTATGTAAGCCAGTAGGTAAGTCAGTCATTAAGTCAATAAGGGAGTGAATGAGTGAGTGAGTGAGTCAGTCAGTAAGTATGTAAGCCAGTAAGCCAGTAAGTAAGTAAGTCATTATGTGAGTGCGTGAGTGAGTCAGTAAGTCAGTCAGTCGGTAAGTTAGTAAGCCAGTAAGTAAATCAGTCATTAAGTCAATAAGTGAGTGATTGAGTGAGTGAGTCAGTAAGTCAATAAGTAATTCAGTTAGTAAGTACGTTACTCTTTAAGTCAGTCAGTCAGTGAGTGAATGAGTGAGTGAGTGGGAGAGTGAGTGAGTGAGTGAGTGAGTGAGGGAGGGAGGGAGGGAGGGAGCGGGTGAATGAGTGAGTGTTAAAAAAAATGACGATGGCGACGACGTCGACGATGATGATGATGACGACGATGACGATGATGATGATGACGATGAAAATAACAATGTTGATAAACACATACATCGTTGTGGTGTGTGTGTGTGTGTGTGTGTGTGTGTGTGTGTGTGTGTGTGTGTGTGTGTGTGTGTGTGTGTGTGTGTTGTGGTGTGTGTGTGTTGTGGTGTGTGTGTGTGTGTGTGTGTGTGTGTGTGTGTGTGTGTGTGTGTTGTGTGTGTGTGTCATAATGAGGAGTCCACGAAACGCCAGTCATACCAGACATGTTTACAATCGCCAGCCTCTCCCTTTGAGAGAACTCAGATGGCCTCCGATTGCAGTATTTGATGGGTTTCTATTATACATCCCCCTCCCCTCCCCACCCCCTGCACCCCCCCCGTCCCCTGTCACTACCCCCACCCCCTCCAAGCCCCTCCTCGCCTTTTTCTCTCTCTCTCTTTTTTTTTTTTCTTTCTTTCAATTTTTAGAGGACTGAATTAAGGGGTCGTTTAGTTCGTTGTCTGCACTTGTTTACCTCTGCCATTATGTTGTACTAAATAATTAAATCTCTCTCTGTCTCTGCCTCTCTCTGTCTCTCTGTGTCTGTCTGTCTGTCTGTCTGTCACTGTATCTGTGTCTGTTTGTCTGTGTCTGTGTCTGTCTGTGTCTATGTCTGTCTGTGTCTGTCTGTCTGTCTGTCTGTCTGTATGTGTCTATGTCTGTGTCTGTTTGTCTGTGTCTGTGTCTGTCTGTGTCTATGTCTGTCTGTGTCTGTATCTGTGTATGTCTGTGTCTGTCTGTCTGTGTGTGTTTGTCTGTGTCTGTCTGTCTGTCTGTCTGTCTGTGTCTATGTCTGTCTGTGTCTGTATCTGTGTCTGTCTGTGTGTCTGTATGTGTCTGTGTCTCTGTCTGTCTGTGTCTCTGTGTCTGTCTGTCTGTGTCTCTGTCTGTCTGTCTGTCTGTGTCTGTCTGTCTGTGTCTCTGTCTGTCTGTCTGTGTCCGTCTGTCTGTCTGTGTCTCTGTGTCTGTCTGTCTGTGTCTCTGTGTCTCTGTCTGTCTGTCTGTGTATGTCTGTCTGTGTCCGTCTGTCTGTCTGTGTCTGTCTGTCTCTGTCTGTGTCTGTCTGTATGTCTGTGTCTGCGTCTGCGTCTGTCTGTCTGTGTCCGTCTGTCTGTCTGTCTCTGTCTGTGTCTGTCTGTATGTCTGTGTCTGCGTCTGTCTGTCTGTGTCTCTGTCTGTCTGTCTGTGTCTCTGTCTGTCTGTCTGTGTCTCTGTCTGTCTGTGTGTGTCTATGTCTGTCTGTGTCTCTGTGTCTGTCTGTCTGTGTCTCTGTCTGTCTGTGTCTCTGTGTCTCTGTCTGTCTGTGTCTCTGTGTCTATGTCTGTCTGTGTCTGTCTGTCTGTCTGTCTGTCTCGGTCTGTGTCTGTTTGTATGTCTGTGTCTGTATGTTTGTGTCTGTCTGTGTCTGTGTCTGTCTGTCTGTCTGTGTCTGTGTGTCTGTGTCTGTGTCCGTCTGTCTGTCTGTCTGTTTGTGTCTGTGTCTGTCTGTCTGTCTGTTTGTCTGTCTGTGTCTGTGTCTGTGTCTGTCTGTGTCTCTGTGTCTGTCTGTGTCTCTGTCTGTCTGTCTGTGTCTGTGTGTCTGTCTGTGTCTGTGTCTGTCTCTGTCTGTCTGTGTCTCTGTCTGTCTGTCTGTGTCTCTGTCTGTCTGTCTGTGTCTCTGTCTGTCTGTGTCTCTGTGTGTGTCTGTCTGTGTCTCTGTCTGTCTGTCTGTGTCTATGTCTGTCTGTCTGTGTCTCTGTCTGTCTGTCTGTGTCTCTGTCTGTCTGTGTCTCTGTCTGTCTGTCTGTGTCTGTGTCTCTATCTCTGTCTGTCTGTCTGTGTCTGTCTGTCTGTGTCTGTGTCCGTCTGTGTGTCTGTCTGTGTGACTGTCTGTCTGTGAATGTCTGTATGTCTGTGTCTGTCTGTCTGTCTGTGTCTCTGTCTGTCTGTCTGTGTCTGTCTGTTTGTGTCTGTCTGTCTGTCTGTGTCTGTGTCTCTGTCTGTCTGTCTCTGTCTGTGTCTGGGTGTCTGTGTCTCTGTCTGTCTGTCTGTGTCTGTCTGTGTCTGTCTGTGTCTGTGTCTGTGTCTCTGTCTGTCTGTGTCTGTCTGTGTCTGTCTGTCTGTGTCTGTGTCTCTGTCTGTCTGTGTCTGTCTGTGTCTGTCTGTCTGTGTCTGTGTCTCTGTCTGTCTGTGTCTGTCTCTGTCTGTCTGTCTGTGTCTGTGATCTCGTTTTTCCAGAGTGTAAAGAAGCACTCTGAAGTGAAGTGGTATTTTTGGTGTCCCTTCCTTGATGATCTCAGAGAACAGTTAAACATTTTTTTTTTTTTTAGTTGATTTTTTTTTTTAGACACCCTTCTGTATTGAAACCTATATTACTTGTGACGTTCGTGAATGAAGATGTTGTTGAACGATTTGTCCCCCCCTTTTTTTTTGTGCATAAAAGGGCATTCCAGATTCTATCTGTCACTTGTACTGAACGAACATGAGTGGTTGTAAGTTTGTTTTGGAAATGAATATATCATATAAATAATTTTGTTATCTCGATGGATGAACTATTGTTTTCTCATACCAGCACTCCATAAGGGGTTGTAATGAAAAACAACCCCCCCCCCCCCCTCCCCCAAAAAACAACCAAAAACAAACAAGCGAACGAACAAACAAACAAACACAAAAAAACCCCTAAACAAACAAAAACAAAAAGAAAACCACTCACACAAAAACAAAACAAAAAACAACCCACCCCCCCCACCCCCACCCCCCAAGAGAAAAACACGATCGTTCCCTGTATATGAAACTCTCTCTGTCTCTGTCTCTCTGCCTTTGTCTCTGTCTCTCTCTCTCAACCTCTCTCTCTCTCTCTCTCTCTCTCTCTCTCTCAACTTCTCTCCTTCTCTCTCTTAGCCTCTCTCTCTCTCCTCAACTTGTCTCCCTCTCTATCTCTCTCTCCCTCTCTTTCTCAACCTCTCTCTCTCTCTCTCAACCCCCCCCCTCTCTCTCTCTCTCTCTCTCTCTCTCTCTATATATATATATATATATGTGTGTGTGTGTGTGTGTGTGTGTGTGTGTGTGTGTGAGTGCGCGCGCGCCTGCGCGTGTGTTTGCAAAAACAAACAAACAAACAAACAAACAAACAAAAAATGACGTTCTTTGTTCACTCTACCATTGGATTGTATATGATTGATTGACAGAAGTCCCGAAATGCCGTCTGTAATATTATAGCATACACCGTGTACAAATATACATTGCTTGGAAAAAAAAAAAAAAAATCGTTCTCTGCTGGTAATGGCACGCGCGTTTACGTTGCTGAGTAATGATAACTGTCAGCAGGGAACTGGCGAGTATCGCTGAGTAATTATCTCAATTAATCCACCGTTTTGACACACGCTGGCTTCGTTAGTCATCACTCTTTTGTTGTTACTTCTTCAATCTGTGTGTGTGTGTGTGTGTGTGTGTGTGTGTGTGTGTGTGTGTGTGTGTGTGTGTGTGTGTGTGTCTGTCTGTCTGTCTGTCTGTCTGTCTGTGTCTATGTGTGTCTGTGTGTGTCTGCTGTCTCTCTGTCTCTCTCCCCCACCTCTCTCTCTCTCTTCTTCTTCTTCTTCTCTCTCATTCTCCCTCTGTGTGTGTGTGTGTGTGTGTGTGTGTGTGTGTGTGTGTGTGTGTGTGTGTGTGTGTGTGCGTGTGCGTCCGTACGTGCGTGCGTGCGTGCGCGTTTGTGTGCCTGCGTGTGTGTGTGTGCGCGCGCACATGTGTGTGTGTGTGTGTGTGTGCGTGCATATGTGTGTATGTGTGTGTACGAGAGCGCGCGCGCGCGTATGTGTGTATGTGTGTGTGACTGAAACCTGATTGAATGACACAGGAAATGAATGATGAGCGCCCGAGGTCAGCTCTCAATCGGTCAAACCCTATTTCCGCCTGTTGTGCCGATGATGTGTGTTTGGAAAGCGCTCCGAGCTTGGTCTGTGACTGATGATGACAGGCGCTTAAAATTAATTAGCATTCATATCAATCAGACAATCAATACTGTGCTCTGCTGTGCTGTGTTGTACTGTGCTGCATTGTATTGTATTGTACTGTGCTATACTGTATTGTAATGTACTGCCCTGTCCCGTACTGTGCTGTTCTGTACTGTCCTGTGCTGTGCTGTGCTGTGCTGTGCTGTCCTGTCCTGTGCTGTCCTGTACTGTACTGTCCTGTGCTGTCCTGTCCTGTACTGTGCTGTGCTGTCCTGTTCTGTTCTGTACTGTAATGTGCTGTCCTGTCCTGTCCTGTGCTGTCCTGTCCTGTGCTGTGCTGTGCTGTCCTGTCCTGTGCTGTGCTGTGCTGTTCTGTGCTGTGCTGTCCTGTGCTGTGCTGTCCAGTACTGTACTGTGCTGTCCTGTACTGTGCTGTCCTGTACTGTACTGTGCTGTACTGTGCTGTTCTGCCCTGTCCTGTCCTGTGCTGTGCTGTGCTGTCCTGTCCTGTCCTGTGCTGTCCTGTCCTGTCCTGTCCTGTGCTGTCCTGTCCTGTCCTGTCCTGTCCTGTCCTGTCCTGTCCTGTGCTGTGCTGTACTGTCCTGTCCTGTGCTGTCCTGTCCTGTCCTGTCCTGTACTGTGCTGTACTGTGCTGTCCTGTTCTGTTCTGCCCTGTCCTGTTCTGCCCTGTCCTGTCCTGTCCTGTCCTGTCCTGTACTGTTCTGCCTTGCTGTCCTGTCCTGTCCTGTCCTGTACTGTGCTGTGCTGTCCTGTCCTGTCCTGTCCTGTACTGTGCTGTCCTGTCCTGTCCTGTCCTGTCCTGTCCTGTACTGTCCTGTCCTGTGCTGTCCTGTCCTGTACTGTGCTGTCCTGTCCTCTCCTGTCCTGTGCTGTCCCGTCCTGTGCTGTCCCGTCCTGTACTGTGCTGTCCTGTGCTGTCCTGTCCTGTCCTGTCCTGTGCTGTGCTGTGCTGTCCTGTCCTGTCCTGTCCTGTGCTGTCCTGTCCTGTGCTGTGCTGTACTGTGCTGTGCTGTCCTGTCCTGTCCTGTACTGTCCTGTCCTGTCCTGTCCTGTCCTGTCCTGTCCTGTACTGTGCTGTGCTGTGCTGTCCTGTCCTGTCCTGTCCTGTCCTGTCCTGTCCTGTCCTGTGCTGTCCTGTGCTGTCCTGTGCTGTGCTGTCCTGTCCTGTCCTGTCCTGTCCTGTCCTGTCCTGTCCTGTGCTGTGCTGTCCTGTGCTGTCCTGTCCTGTCCTGTCCTGTCCTGTACTGTGCTGTCCTGTGTTGTGCTGTGCTATGCTGTGCTGTGCTATACTGTACTATAATTATTACATTGTGCTTTGCTGTGCAATGCTTTACTGTGCTGCGCTATACTGTACTATATTACGTTGTGCTTTGCTGTGCAATGCTTTACTGTGCTGCGCTATGCTGTACTATATTACATTGTGCTTTGCTGTGCAATGCTTTACTGTGCTGTGCTATGCTGTACTATATTACATTGTGCTTTGCTGTGCAATGCTTTACTGTGCTGCGCTATACTGTACTATATTACATTGTGCTTTGCTGTGCAATGCTTTACTGTGCTGCGCTATACTGTACTATATTACGTTGTGCTTTGCTGTGCAATGCTTTACTGTGCTGTGCTATACTGTACTATATTACATTGTGCTTTGCTGTGCAATGCTTTACTGTGCTGTGCTATACTGTACTATATTACATTGTGCTTTGCTGTGCAATGCTTTACTATGCTGCGCTATACTGTACTATATTACATTGTGCTTTGCTGTGCAATGCTTTACTGTGCTGCGCTATACTGTACTATAGTACGTTGTGCTTTGCTGTGCAATGCTTTACTATGCTGCGCTATACTGTACTATATTACATTGTGCTTTGCTGTGCAATGCTTTACTGTGCTGCGCTATACTGTACTATATCACATTGTGCTTTGCTGTGCAATGCTTTACTGTGCTGCGCTATACTGTACTATATCACATTGTGCTTTGCTGTGCAATACTTTACTGTGCTGCGCTATACTGTACTATATTACATTGTGCTTTGCTGTGCAATGCTTTACTGTGCTGTGCTATACTGTACTATATTACATTGTGCTTTGCTGTGCAATGCTTTACTGTGCTGCGCTATACTGTACTATATTACGTTGTGCTTTGCTGTGCAATACTTTACTGTGCTGTGCTAAACTGTACTATATTTGACTTTTTTGTCTAGTGCTGGGTTGCGCTGTGCTGTGCTGTGTTGTGCTGTACTGTATTGTACTATACTGTGCTGTACTGTACTGTACTATACTGTGCTGTACTGTATTGTACTATATTGTACTGTGCTGTGCTGTGCTGTACTGTATTGTACTATACTGTGCTGTGCTGTAATGTACTATATTGTACTGTGCTGTGCTGTGCTGTATTGTACTATATTGTACTGTGCTGTATTGTACTATATTGTACTGTGCTGTAATGTACTCTGTTGTACTGTGCTGTGCTGTGCTGTACTGTATTGTACTATATTGTACTGTGCTGTGCTGTATTGTACTATATCGTAGTATATTGTATTGTGCTGTACTGTGTTGTGCTGTACTGTATTGTACTGTGTTAAAATACATCATCATAATAATAATAATAATAATAATAATAAATATATTACTTAAATGGCACACACTCCCCATACAATGCATGGGCTCTAAGCACCTCACATGAGACAATACATAATTATACAATAGTGCATAATACCACACAAGCGCACATGAGTACACAGAAGTGGAAAAACCAAAAAAAAAAATTATATATATATAAAACAATACAATACTACAAATTGCAGATATGAATAATCACAGGAAAAAGGCACAAAATACACCCCCTACGCACACACACACACACACACATACACACACGCACGCACGCACGCACGCACACACACACACACACACACACAAACACACAGAGCAAACACCGACCCACAAGCACACGCACCACAGGATTACATCAATGAATACAGGGTGGGGGGTGGGAGGTGGACACAGAGGGAGTACATACAAGCATGATAGAGTCTCCCGTCGATCCGACGGGTGAGTAGGCAGGCAGGCTTATCTGTCGGTGTGTGTGTCCTCATATGGGTGAAGAGGCCGATTTTGGATGCGCAGCACTTCCCACAGGTGTTGCAAGGGGAAAACGTCTCCAGAAGTTGAGCCCTGCTTCCTTCGCTCACGCTTCTCCTTAATTCTCTTGTTTTCAAACGTCTTTATGCCACTAGAGCACAGCATCCTCCAGCAACAGCGGTCAAGGGCATCAGTTTCCCAGGAAGCGATGTCTATGTCACAGGCTTTGAGGTTTGTCTTCAAGGTGTCCTTGAAACGCTTGCAGGGTCTTCCAAGTTCACGGTGGCCTTCCTTCAGCTGGCCATACAAAAGCATCTTCGGGATCCTGCTGTCTGTCATGCGGACAACGTGTCCTGTCCAGCGTAGCTGGCACCCTGACCAGCACACGGACACATATATACATACATATGATATCTACGTACAATACATATTTGATTAATGAATGCTGTTTTTCTGTTGTATTTCTTCATTTTTCTTCTTCTTTTTTCTCTCCACAACCCACAACCGACTTTGATAATTACTTAGATTTTTTTTTTGACGATCTTTAACGTGCGTGTTCCACTTCTGCAATGGTTCACACACGAAGGAGAGGTGTGTGTGTGTGTGTGTGTGTGTGTGTGTGTGTGTGTGTGTGTGTGTGTGTGTGTGTGTGAAGGGGTGGGGTGGTGTGGTAGTGGGGAGGGTGGAGAGGGGAGGAAGGATTTAGGCACCAGCAGGTGAAAGCACACCAGCAACAATCACAACCAACTACAACCACCACCACCACCACCACCACCACCACCACCACCAACCACCACCACCACCAACAACAACAACCACAACCACAACCACCACCACCACCAACAACAACAACCACAACCACAACCACCACCACCAACAACCACCACCACCACCACCAACAACCACCACCACCACCACCACAACCAACAACAACAACAACCACAACCACCACCACCACCACCACCACCACCACCACCACCAACAACAACAACAACAACCACAACCACCACCACCACCAACCACCACCAACCACAACTACCACCACCATCACCACAACCACCACAACCACCACCAACCACCAATCACAGCCACCACCACAACCATCACCAACCACAACCACCACCAACCACAACCACCACCACCACCACCACCAACCACCACCACCACCAACCACCACCACCACCACCAACCACCACAACCTCCAACCACAAACACCACCACCACCACCAACCACCACCACCACCACCAACCACAACTACCACCACCACCACCACGACCACCACCACCAACTACACCACCACCAACCACCACCACCACCAACCACAACCACAAACACCAACCACCAACTACAACCACAACCAACACCACCACCACCAAAAATCGCTCTTAACCCCCCCAAAATAAACCGATGCTGGATGCTGGAAGTCGAACACAGAACTCTTCAGATATCAAGTTTCAATGCTATAAGCAACTTGGCCATTACCACCCCCACCCCAACAACACTCCCCCCCCCCCCCGCCCCCCCACCCCCGCAAACCATCTTCCCCTCACCCTCCTCTATACCCCCTCCTCCTCCACCTCCTCATCACCACCCTCCTCCCCCACCTCCTCTGCATCCCTTCCCCGCCCGCCTCTCCTCCTCCCCCCCCCACCCCTCCACCCCTACCCCGAGCTTCCGCGATCCCTTCCCATCGGCTCAAGCAGGTCAAGAGCTTGGACAGAAGTATCGATCGAAGTGCAGGGTACGTTTCACTACGTCTGTAGCTGTTGGTGTTCGTCTGCTGCTTTTGCTTGCTGTTGCTTGCTGCTGCTTGCTGTTGCTTCTGTTGCTTTTGTTGCTGTTGTTG
>NC_134909.1:8976587-8981587 GCF_041734735.1 Babylonia areolata | reverse complement strand
TTTGTGGCTCCTTCGCGTCGATTTTCGTATTCTTCATGGCGAAGCGGGCAAGAGAGAAGGCGGCCACTCGTATCGCCATGTTGAGACCGAAAACCAGGTTAGCCGGTGTCATCCTTGGCTTGACCCTCACCTACTTGTTTTGGGGCAGTCTGCTTCTTCGCTGTGGAGACGTGGAGCAGAACCCGGGACCAGGACCCAAGACGGACAGCCTGCGGCAGACCAGACTCGGCAGTGCGGGACGTGTGACTGGAGCGGACAGGACTGGCGGAACTCCGGACAGAGGACAGGCGACGCCCCCTTCTCCCCAGGAGCCTTCACTCGCAGATCTGATGAGTATGCTACAGACTATAAACTGCAGGTTTGACGGCATGGACAGTAGGTTTGATGGCATGAATGACAGTATGAAAGAGCTGAAAGAACAGTATGGCACCCTGTACACTGACTTAAAGAATCTGAGGGAGGAGGTGGACAATTTGAAAAAAGAAAACATGGATCTAGCTAAGCAAAACTCTGATCTTTTGGACCGAGTAGATCAACTGGAAAGAAAAACTGACGATCTAGAAGGAAGGTCTAAACGAAATAACCTCATCTTTTATGGCATTTCAAGAGGTCAAAATGAAACAAATGAGCAAGCTGAAGGGAAACTGAGGGATGTTTTTACTGATAAATTGGACATGGTCGATGACGTTGAGTTCGAGCGCGTTCACAGACTGAATGCAAAGCCTGACTCCCCAATTATTGCATGCTGCTCCTTTTATAAGGATAAGGTAAAAGTTTTGAAAGCAAAAAAGAAACTGAAAGGCAGCAGTATTTTTGTGGGAGAAGATTTCTCTTTGCGTGTCAGGGAGATCAGGCGTCAGCTGTCACCCCACCTGAAGAGGGCAAGGGAGGAAGGGAAAAGGGCTGTAATGGTCTTTGATCATTTAATCATCGATGGCAAGAAATTCTTTCTGGATGACCGTCTTGGTCTGAAAGAAAGCAAATAGGGAAACGGCCGGCCAGTTGATGAAAAATGTCCCTCCCTGGGTGTGAGAGAGAAAGGGAAGCTGGAAACGGTAACACCGGTGCATTTGCCTGTCACTGGTGTCAGTGACAGCGCTGAGCTCTGCACCGTGAACCAGAACAGCTCTGTGGATCTGACGTCTGATTGCACGTGCAGACAAGAGGCAAGCACGGTGTGTTCGTTTGACACACATGACACACAGAATGTAAATAAACCTTTTTCTTTCTTACTGTGGAATGTCAACGGATTGTGTTCGAAACTTATTGATCCTGATTTTTTGTCGTTTATCTTTAAGTTTGATTTTATTTGTCTGGTTGAGACTTTTATGGAAGAGTGCCGATCAGATATGTTTCCTGGCTACACTTTATTTTGTAAATCAGCTGTTAAGTTCACCAAACAAGGGAGACGATCAGGTGGAGTGATTTGTTTGATAAAGGATGAATTTTGTCATTTTGTTAAAAATATTGATGTGACTCATTCTAATTTTTGTGTATTTCTGATTGATAAGATGTTATTTGGTCTTGATAAAGATATATTGTATTTTTGCTCGTATATTCCCCCAGAAAGCTCTCCTTTTTATACTTATTTTGATATTGATAATGGGATTTGTATACTTGAAGACTGTCTGACTGATTGTTTATTGGCACACGATGCTTATGTTATATTAAATGGTGATTTGAATAGTAGGACTTCAAACATCTGTCAAGATCTGTCTGTGAAAGATGATTTTATTATGCAGCATGACAGTAGGTCTGTTAGTACATCTCGGCGTTCTGAAGATTGTTTCTTAAATAATTATGGAAAATTACTGCTGAATATGTGCACTGCTTTAGGTTTGAATATTTTGAATGGTGTATGTGAGGGCGACCGTGAAGGTCGCTATACATATATTTCTGATGCTGGAAGCAGTGTCAATGATTATTTTATATTTTCAAAAGAACTTTTCACCATTGTATTTGATTCAAGTGAATTAATTGTGTCTGAACGCATTGATTCTGATCATTTACCACTTATACTTCATGTTGTTTTTCCTAAAGGGAAGAATCTTGATGTCACTGAACAAGAGCAAGACATAGTCATTGAAAAAATTATATGGAATGAGGAATATGCTGATTTGTTTCGTGATACTCTAAGGAATGATGAAATGAGAACTAAAATTGATAATGCAATAGATTTAATAGATGTGGATGTAAATGATGCATTGTTATTGTTTAATGAATGTATAAAAGAAAGTGCAGAATGTATGAAAAAATGTGTGCGTGTCAATAACAAGAAGGCACGTGATGACTGGTTTGATCAAGAGTGTACCATGAGTAAAAGAAACGTAAGGTCTTTGTTAAGAGTTTGTCGACGGACATTAAAAACAGAAGACGTGGATGTTTATTTGATTGCGAGAAGAGAGTATAAACATTTGATAAAGAGAAAAAAGAAAGAATTTAATAGATCTTTAATAGATAAGCTTGTAGCTTCTATAGATTGTCAAAAGGAATTTTGGAATAATATCAGTAAACTCTCTTTTAAAAGAAAACAACCAAGACATAACATTGAAATAGATACTTGGTTTAAACATTTTCAGCAGTTGTTACAACCAAATGTAGATAATGTGGAAAATGAAGCTGTACATGATGATGATATACTTGATGATGACACAGATCAATACATGAATAGACCAATATCTAAAGAAGAGGTACTGTTGGCAATAAGGAAACTTAAAAATGGTAAAGCAGCTGGCCCTGATGGAATCATTGGTGAACTGTTTAAGAATTGCACTGATCATATAGTTCCTTTCTTTCTTAAATTATTCAATAAATTATTTGAAAAGGGTATTTACCCCATTAACTGGATTGAATCAATAATTTTGCCCATTTATAAGAAAGGTGATGTAAATAATCCCAATAACTATAGAGGTATTTCCCTAAGTGACATAAGTGGTAAATTATATGGAATGATTATCAATAAGAGATTGCAAGAATGGGTGGATGAAAATGACATCACAGGTGACCACCAAGCCGGTTTTAAAAAAGGATACTCTACTGTAGACCACATGTTTACGTTGCTTGCATTAGTACAGAAACAGTTTTCGTTTAATCGTAAGTTGTATGTTGCTTTCATTGATTTCGAAAAGGCATTTGATTCTGTTAATCGTAATCTTTTGTGGCCAGTTCTACTTAGGAATGGTATAAGAGGTAAACTTTACAAATGTGTAAAAAGCATGTATAATGTAGTAAGATCTAGAGTTCGCTGCGGCGCTAAACTGACTGAATTCATTAACTGTACAGCTGGGGTTAGACAGGGAGATGCCTGCAGTCCAATTTTGTTTTCTTTATTCATTAATGAATTAGCAATCCAAGTAATTAATAATGGAAGACATGGGGCTTTGTTTCCGATTGATTCTTTTGAATTATTCATACTTTTGTTAGCTGATGATGTTATTCTGATTTCAGAAACTGTTATAGGGTTACAAACACAGTTGAACAACCTTCACCATGCAGCAGTTTCACTCCAATTAAAAGTGAACATGTTGAAAAGTAATATCATAGTATTTCGTAAGGGTGGCTACTTGAGCAGCAGAGAAAGGTGGGTGTATGATGGTAGTTTGATGCCAGTTGTCAATGTTTACAAATATCTGGGCATATTTTTCTCCACACGCTTGAGTTTCGTTGGGGCATGCAAAGATCTAGCAAGCAGAGCCAAAAATGCATTGATTTGTATTATGAAAAAGTTGCATATGCTCAATAATGTTTCCTTTGATTTGTTTATCAAATTATTTGACACACAAGTGCAGCCTGTTGTGCAATACGGCTCTGAATTGTGGGGTCTAGACAAAGCTGCTGTTCACTGTGAATCAGTCCACACTTTTGCATTAAAGAGATTTTTAGGAGTAGATAGGCAAACGCCAAATGACTTAGTATATGGTGAAACGAATCGATACCCGTTATATTTAGTTTCTGCAGTCAGGTGTATACGTTATTGGTTGAGATTATTACATATGGAACATAACAGAATACCCCGCAAAGCTTATGATATGCTATATGATTTAGATACTAGAGGCAGAGTGAACTGGGTAACCAAGATTCGCCATTGTTTGTTTGAATATGGATTTGGATTTGTTTGGTTAAACCAAGGTGTTGGTAGCATCCAGGCGTTTATCGGTGTGTTTCGACAACGTCTGATTGATTGTAGATGGCAGAAGTGGTCTGATCATATTCAGAATAGTGAAAGATTTAGTTTCTATAAGAATTTTTGCAGTGTGTCTGATCTGAAACCTTACTTAGTGTTGAATATGGATAGACATTTAAAATATATGACAACAAGATTTAGATTTGGCATTACAGAATTAGCGGTCCATCACTACAGATACAGAACATGTAACGACAGTGATCTGACCTGTCCATTATGTAAAGAATCACAAGAAAATGAGATACACTTTGTTCTTTGCTGTCCAGTTTTAAGGAACATTCGAGAGGAGTTTATTCAGCCTAAATATTATAGTAAACCTACGTTGTTTAAATTGAACTTATTGATGTCATCTACTTCCCCTGAAGTTGTTCGCAAATTTTCACTATTTCTATACAAAGCTTTCAAATTCAGAGAAATGGCTACTTCGTGAAAATGCTGTATGTATTCTTTTGTTTGTTTGTTTTTTTTTGTTTTTTTTGTTTTTTCTTTTATTGTCCTACACATTGAACTGTAATGCTGGTATATTTTTGTTTGACTGTGTTTATTGATGCTCACAGTGTCGTGATGTATTGTTTGTAAAATAATGTTCACATTCCCCTTCATAAGGGGCCTAGGCCTATACATGAATAAACCATCTTGAATCTTGAATCTTGAATCTCTCTTCCATCTTTCCCTCTTTCTCCCACTGTTTTTGTCTGTCTGTCTGTCTGTCTGTCTTTCTCTCTCCATCCCTTCCCCCCGCCTCTATCCACCCCCCCCCCTCTCTCTCTCTTCCATCTTTCCCTCTTTCTCCCTCTATCTTTGTCTGTCTGTCTGT
>NC_134909.1:8966587-8969087 GCF_041734735.1 Babylonia areolata | reverse complement strand
AACCCGGGTGTGGCCGTGTATTGGCAGAAGGGGTGTGGGGGTGGGGGGGGGGGGTGGGAGGAGGAGGCTGGGGAGGGAGGGGGGGGGGGGGTCTCGAAATGAGCAGTGTGGGAGTAAGGCCCACTGAAACGGTGCAGCTTCACCACAGTACAGCGCCACCCTTTGTTTTCTTTTTTTTTTTTTCTGTCTGTAAGCATTTTCAAAGTAGATATTGGCCAGGGAGTTACTCTTTTGTTGTTGTTGTTGCCGTGGGTTCTTTTGCGTTCGCTAAGTTCGCTTGCTACACACACCAGGAACTCAGTTTCTCGTCTCATCCGAAGGACTAGCGTCCAAACCACCACCACTCAATGTCTAGTGAAGGGGTGATAGGCAGGGGGCGGGGGGGGGGGGGGGGTGAATTACTGGCAAGTGCAAACCACCATCACTCAGTGTCTAGTGAAGGGAGGAAGGGGGGGGGGGGGTAGAATTACTGGAAAGTGCAAACCACCACTCAATGTCTATTGGAAGGGGGAAGGGAGGGGGGGGGGTGAATTACTGGCAAGTTCAAACCACCACTCAATGTCTATTGGAAGGGGGAAGGGAGGGGGGGGGTGAATTACTGGCAAGTTCAAACCACCACTCAATGTCTATTGGAAGGGGGAAGGGGTGTGTGTGAATTACTGGCAAGTGCAAACCACCACCACTCAATGTCTATTGGAAGGGGGAAGGGGTGTGTGTGAATTACTGGCAAGTTCAAACCACCACTCAATGTCTATTGGAAGGGGGAAAGGGGGTGTGAATTACTGGCAAGTGCAAACCACCACCACTCAATGTCTATTGGAAGGGGGAAATGGGGTGTGTGAATTACTGGCAAGTTCAAACCACCACCACTCAATGTCTATTGGAAGGGGGAAGGGGTGTGTGAATTACTGGCAGGTGCAAACCACCACCACTCAATGTCTATTGGAAGGGGGAAGGGGTGTGTGTGAATTACTGGCAAGTTCAAACCACCACTCAATGTCTATTGGAAGGGGGAAGGGGTGTGTGAATTACTGGCAAGTGCAAACCACCACCACTCAATGTCTATTGGAAGGAGGAAGGGTGTGTGAATTACTGGCAAGTGCAAACCACCAGCAGTCAATGTCTAGTGAAGGGGGGATGGTGGGGGGTGGGGGGTGGGGGGGATTACTGGCAAGTAAGGGACTCAATCCCGTACTGCCTTGATCAGATTCACTCGCTTCCTAGACGGACGTGTCACCACGAGGCCACAACTCCACACCCTGGGGGAAGTCATTTGGTGTCTAGTCAAGATGGACCTCCCAGTCCTAAGTGCGTTAAATCAGAACAGGCACCACTGAACACCGCCAAAGTGACTCAGCAGCAGTGCAGGGTCTCCTCTGGTGTGTGGCCTCTTGGCGACCTAACATCGATGGTTCCCTGCGGACTGCCGACGCTGGAACTGTGACGGACGAACCCGGGTGTGGCCGTGTATGGGGGAAATGTAAATGAGCGGCGCTGGAGTAATGCCACTGAAACGGTGCAGATGATGGGGCAGCAAAAAAAAAAAAAAAAAAAAAAGGAAAAAAAAGGACATGGGGGGGGGGGGGGGGGGGCGGGGGGGGGGGCCTTGGGGGAAGGGGAGGAGAGGTGTCTAGGAGGGGTGGGGTGGGGGGGTGGGGGGTCGCTTTGGGGCTTTGCCCTCAACAGTGCAAGTTACGGAAGTTTAACTCTCTCCATACGAACGGCGAATGTGTGTGTGTGTGTGTGTGTGTGTGTGTGTGTGTGTGTGTGTGTGTGTGTGTGTGTGTGTGTGTGCATGTTTTACATTTAATTATTTGCTTATTTATCATCATGAATCCTGCTCTGGCTTTGCTTTCTGTCTCTATCTCTGTCTCTCACTCTCCCAATGTTTGTCTCTATCTCTGTCTTTAGCTCTCCCTCTCCCAATGTCTGTCTCTATCTCTGTCTTTAGCTCTCCCTCTCCCAATGTCTGTCTCTGTCTCTGTCTCTGTCTCTCCCTCTCCCAATGTATGTCTCTATCTCTATCTTTATCTCTATCTCTCCCTCTCCCAATGTCTGTCTCTATCTCTGTCTCTCCCTCTCCCAATGTTTGTCTCTATCTCTGTCTCTATCTCTCCCTCTCCCAATGTCTGTCTCTATCTCTGTCTTTATCTCTATCTCTCCCTCTCCCAATGTCTGTCTCTATCTCTCCCTCTCCCAATGTCTGTCTCTATCTCTCCCTCTCCAAATGTCTGTCTCTATCTCTGTCTCTATCTCTATCTCTTCCTCTCCCAATGTCTGTCTCTATCTCTGTCTCTATCTCTCCCTCTCCCAATGTCTGTCTCTATCTTTCCCTCTCCCAATCTCTGTCTCTATCTCTATCTTTATCTCTATCTCTCTGTCTCTATCTCTATCTCTCCCTCTCCCAATGTCTATCTCTATTTCTCCCTCTCCCAATGTCTGTCTCTATCTCTATCTCTCCCTCTCCCAATGTCTGTCTCTATCTCTATCTCTCCCTCTC
>NC_134909.1:8946587-8951587 GCF_041734735.1 Babylonia areolata | reverse complement strand
AAAAAAGCGGAAAACTAGCACACACACTCAACTGCATATTGTATTTCTAATCTTTAAGACTGTATACAAGTAAATTGCTAGCTGTTTATTAACGTGTTCTTTAGTGGATGACATAAGCAAATACAGTCTGAACAAGGAGGGTTGCCTATGAAATTTTGAATTAAACATCATAAAACATCTAACACACACCCCTTCACCCAATACCTCTCTCTATCTCTCTGCTCTATCTATTAACCACACCTATATCTACCTCTCTATTCTTCTCAATTCTCTTACCCATATATCCTATCTATATTAACCTATCTCTATCTATCGCTCATCTATCTCTATAACATCTCTCTCTTCACTCTATCTCTTCTCTATACATCTATCTAAATATTTCCTCTTCTCTCTCTCCTATCTATCTCTCTCATCTCTTTACCCTCTCTCTTCTCCCTCCTCTCTCTATATCTCTCTTACCCTCTCTCTCTTCCCTATATCTCTATCTCCCTCTTCTCTCTCTCTTCTATCTCTCCTCTCCCTCTTTCTTCTCTCTCTCCTATACCCCCTCTCTCTCTCTCTCTCTCTACCTCTTCCTCTCTCTCTCTCCTCTCTTCTTATCTTTCTCTCTATCCCTCTCTCTCTCTCTCTCTCTCTCTCTCTCCCTCTCTCTCTCTCTTTCTCTCTCCTCTCTCTCCTCTCTCTCTTCTCTCCCTCAATTCTCTTCGCAGCTTAGACCCAAGTGTATTTTTTCTATCCTACCCTCCAACAAAATTGTCCTCACATAGACTATAATTGTCCCATCATATCATTTTTAATCGTCAAATCGTACGCCTGATCCTTCACTCACCCACCACTGAGTGACCATTATCCTGTGTACAATATCCCAATAACAATCTCCATGAAACCATCAGCTAGTCCGTCTGTATCCATATCTCTCTGTACCAATATAAGTATTTAATAATATGTAATTACCATCATCATTACCATCATAATGACGACTCAATAAAATTGGTACAGGACACCAACTCCGTCTGATCCTTGTCATGTCGACTACGTGTCTGTCAATGTGTTTATACGCTTGTCTTGTGTGGCCACTCAATCATCATGCGTCCACCCATCTCTGATCTCTTGACTGCTGTGTATCTGTAATCACATTCTGCTTCACATGCCTCATATATGCCAATGTCTCATGTATCTACTTTGTGTGTGTGTGTCTCGTGTGATGCTATGTGCCCCAGTGTCGCCTCCAAGTCACCCCAAGTCTACTACACTTATATCCTATTTCCTCTACCATGTTACCTTCATCATCTCCACTTAACTCCCCCCTATTATCAGTTTGTCCCATGTTTCTCCAAACCTCACCTCTACGTAAGGAACTACACGTCGCCTCATCACTACAGTCGTATACCTCTAATCACGAGTCTCTTGTGTACAATTCTTCACAAACAACCTCACCTAGTAATATCACTCCCATTAAACCTCTTATGACATCTACAACTCTCACACGCATAATAGTATAGAATCCATACAACATATGTGTGTTATCACTCATGTAACCCTGATATGCTGATGTAAAGTAGTGAAGTGTTAAATCACTAAGAAGTGTTTAAATTTAATTAGTAAGAAAGTGTACTTGAGGTATCTGAAGTGTACATGTCTAGAACAATGTGTGTTGTAAAATTTGAGTGTGTGAAAGGTGTGTGTAGATAGTAGATAAGTGTATAAGTGTACACCTCGACTGAATCTTCACTCCTCTCCCTATGTCACCTACTCCTCGATCGCACTGCTCCTGTATCTACTCTGCCACACTCATCCCCCCACAGTACTACACCCCCCTCCTGCCAGACTCACGCAACATAAACTCCAACATAATCAGAATGTATTAGAATAGTTGAGAGGTACTAAGTGTAAAAACCTCTGTGTAGGACTCCTCATTACTGATTGTTAACTGTTCTTCTGTCCATAATATAGTGTGTCTACTGTATCTCTCTCTCTGCTAGTGTGTCCTCATGTCGTACATACCTCACCTGTTGAATTAGAGAGAGTAAAATATATATATATATATCTCTGATATAAAATAAGATAAATGTTATCAGTGACTAGACTAAGAGAGAGTACATTATTATATATATCTCTAGTGTATATACAGTATAGATGATATTGTTAGAGAAAAGATGATAAAGTACTTACACTCCACTTATCCCCCCCTCCAGATATCTCTGTATATAACTCCTCACCTCAACCTCCCCTGATCTGTCTGTAGAACCTCTAGTCATAATTCAATAAAATACCTATAATCCTAGTTGTATCTAAATATTCTCCTATATGTCCATATATATACAACTATACATACTAATATAAAGACATCATACATTACTCCAACAATGAATAGTCCCCCATATATTAAATCTCATCTTGAGTATATATATCATATATATCTCAATGCCTAATAAGACCTCCCCACTATAAAGAGATACCTCAATAATATCAATAGATAATATATAATATCTCATTGCATGTGTATAGGTAGTCTGTCAGATATAGAGATAGATGTATTATAGTGGTCAAAGTTAGACCTGAATCCTAATGTCGCTGCTGCTCGCTCTGTGTCGATGATAGACCACAAGGAATAACACTGATATAACAAACATAAATGTGAGATCTTGTATGAGTCTCTCGATATTTACGAGTGTAGAGTAAGTCAGAATTAACTAGAGGACATTACATGTAAAATCGAATGAAATCTACGATCAAGTGTTCACGCACAACCCAAATTCTGTATGCCTTAGAGATAAATCATAATATATATATAAGTATGATTAAGAAATTGTAAACTAAATATATAAAAACTGTAATACAAATAGTATTATATGACGTAGTGAAACCTACAATAAACCCTACTAAATATAGATGTGATATATATATACTATTCCAACCCATAGATACATATACAAGATCACCCATTCACACCATACTCCACAGACCCAAGAGACCGCACCACACAACCCTAGATCCCGACCAATACAACACCACAAAACCACACCCACCCTCCACTTAGACTATACCTGTCACAACACACTCACCTACCAGTGCTCCCCTTGTCACCTCCAGATTCCTCTATATATCTGCGCACACAATCGTCATATACCTACATTATGTAAAAACAACACAGAATCATGTCCCGACCAGAACTACACTAACCCCTCCTCACTCTACCACCCCGCCCATGATCACTACCCACTTAAACACCCTCCACCACCCATCACATGCCTATTCTACCTAACCCACTCCTCTCTACCTGTCCATCCTCACTTGTCACTCCCACTGCCACAATCTCACACTACACACACTTCGCCCTCCTCTCATCACCATCACCTCCCACTCCACACCCCCCACCCACTACCCACTCTCTGTCACCTCTCACGCGCAATGTTGTCCTCTACCCATGCAACCATGATGATATATATGTAGAACCCTTGTCGCCTCCGCTTCACCTTATAATAGTGAATAATATCGTCACCTCTATATAACATTGATATGTGACTATACTACATGCTCACAACTCTCTGATTGCTATACCTTCATATCCCCAGTGCCCCTCTCCTCGCTCCCCCCCCGCTCTCTCCCCAAGATAATATATATACACGCTATAGCTCGTGTACGCCCTATATTAACTCTAAGATTGTAACACCACGTTATCTCATATCTCTCACGGTGAAATATATATAGATAGTAGATTCCATATATTACATTATATAGTTAGCTACATATTTAACCGTAATATTTATATGAGTATATATATATGAATATATATATACGCAAATTACATACTGTTAGCCTTTACTCCTGTATTTATTATATCTATTATTAATTCTTTTAGTGTCTAACTAATTTGTACTGTTCCGGTGTTTTCAGTCTCACCGCCAATCTCATAGCCCTTGTGCCTGCATCGAATTGTAACTAATACCCTATATCCTATCTATATAATTACATCATGATATACTCCCTCTCATTGATTGAATAGAGCTCAAGATAAGCTCCCAATATTTTAACTATCTTTTTCATATGATGGTCTGTTACAGACATTACATTCCCAGTCATATATACATATCGCACATACACTGTCAAAACAATACCCACACACCACACTACACACACATCACTTCCACAACACAACACACTCCACTCCACCTAACCCTAACACACCACAGAACACATACACCCACACACACACACTCATCCCATAACACCACCTCCACAACGCACGTGCACCATACACACTCATCATACCACACACCACACAGCAAACAACCCACACACACACACCACATACACAAACACTACACACAACACACACCGACATACACACCCCCCAACACTTACACACCACCACCCACACCTACTCCTCGCTGACACACATCACAAGACAGAGGGACTGGCGAGGTGGGGTGGGCTGTGGAGTTGGGCAGGTGGGAGATAAACACACGCCAGAGGCATAAAGTAGAAAAGCGGAGTGGGGTGGTGGGGAGGGGTGACCACGGGGCGTGGAGAGGGGGGGAGGGATCGGAGGGGTGAGGGGGTGTGGGACAGGGGATTGGTGTGAGAAGGTGTGTGGCGAGAAAAGGTTATTGTTGTGGGATGGCCGTGTGGGTGGGGCACAGGGAGGGTTGGGGGGGACAGGACGGGGACAGGGGTGGTGGGGAGTGGTGGGAAAGGATTAGGTGGCGAAAGGGGGGGCACAGGGACGGGGGTTGAGGTGATGGGGGGGGGACAGGGGTGGTGGTGGGGAAGTGGGTTGTGTGAAAAGGTAGGTGGGAAGGTTGGTGCGCGGGGCAGGGGGAGGGCACTTGGCGAAAGGGGGCGAAGAGGTACTAGTGGGGGGGGGGATCAGTCTTGGAGTGTGGCGTTTGGAAAGTGGTATGTGGGTGTGGTTGGAGGGGGCACAGGAGAAGGGGGAGAGGTGGGGGGCGCTCATGGGGGGTGGGGGGTAAGTGGGCCCGCGGGTGAAGGTCCTATCC
>NC_134909.1:8936587-8941587 GCF_041734735.1 Babylonia areolata | reverse complement strand
TTATCTTGTTTATCTTATTTTATTTAGTGCATAATTATGTGAACTTGCTTTTATTACGGGTTGTTTTGTTTTATTTTGTTGTGTTTCTGTTTTAAGATATGTTTGACGTACATCCGGGTATCCTGATCGTGGGATTCCTCTTCTTGGTCTTCTTCATCGTCGTTTCTATCATTCTCATCGTCCTACACATCAAAGGTAGGGTGTGGTGTGTGTGTGTGTGTGTGTGTGTGTGTGTGTGTGTGTGTGTGTGTGTGACTTGACTTGACTTGACTTGACTTTTTTTTTTACTTTATTTATTGTCATAAAATCCCGAAGGATTAATAGACACATCAAAGAACAAAAGGAACAAATAAATAAACGGTCATCTAATACGCATGCAATGAAATACATAGTTGGCGAGTGTTTTTGTTTTTTTGTGTTTTTTTGTTTTTGTTTTTTGGTTTTTTTACAGTCATCGCAGTTGAATAAATCACTAAGTTTTAGGATATTGTTTTGTATTTTTCTAGTTATCACATTTGATTGATGATCATACTGCTGTACAGTTCTAATTAGATGGTTTCGCAAATTATGAAATAGGATGCACGTATCTAAGAAATGTAATTCCTCTATAACAACTTAACTTCACATATATTACATAACATATCTTCTCTGGGAATGTTTGCATATCTTCCTCGTTCGATATTTATATAATGTGCGCTTATTCTGAGTTGACAAAGAGCTTGTCTGTGAGCAGGATCGATTTTATCAGTTAGTTTGTTCTCAATTTGATAATCGTTTCTTTTAATTTTGTTGTAAAAGTCTAATCTGTTGTATTCAGTCTTTTGCTGTTTCCAGAATTGTATATATATATATATATATTTCTTAGTTGTTGACGTAATGTGAATTTAAGTCTGCTGTTACTAAATGTCGACTGATTAATCCAAACATCACCTAGTCCTACATTGTGAAGAATATTCTTTACAAATATTAGCTAGGGGTTTTCAATTGTGTCTCGTTGGTTCATCATCGACATCATAGACCTTTTTGACATGGCTGTCATCATGTGGATCCAGAATATGAGTCCAGTGGTCAAGAACTCTGCATGCAATATGAATTCCAATTGGAGATCTGCCCAATTCTGCTAGAGTTCGCAGATTCATTGTTTTAGAATGTACCCCTAGAAGCAGTTTGCAAATTTTTTTTATGCATTTGTTCATGTGAATGTTTCGAAGAAATACAGTTTCTACAGAAATCTGTCATTCCTGTATTGAATGAACTGGTAATATTAGTTTCAGCCCATGGGAACCAAATGTTGGATCCATATGATAATATAGGTAAAACAAGCGAATCAAAAAGCTGCAGTACAGAACCCAAACGAATATCTTGCTTTTTAACGATTCGTCGAAGGGAATGTGCTGCTTTTGATGCCTGTTTGGCTAGGTGCTCTTGGGCGAAAGAGAATGTTCCAGTTTTGCGAAATAATATACCCAAGTACTTGTATTGATCAGTTGTCTGGATTATATCATTGCCTATTGTGAAAATAACAGGCACTTTGGGATCAGTGTGCGTGAAAACTATTACTTTAGTTTTGTCTATGTTAATTTTTAGATCCCAGTTTTCGCAATATAGATTGAGTTTATCCAGTTTCCTTTGTAATCCTATCTTTGTCGTGGACAAAATTACTGGGTCATCAGCATATAGTAAGCACGAAACAATATCATTTGTGTTAATGTCAGTGGATGGTGAGTCAGTAACGCTCAAACATTTCGGGAGATCATTGATAAAGATATTGAATAAAGTGGGACTGAGTGTGTTTCCTTGCAGTGCCCCCTTTAATATGGGTATTTCAGAAGAAAATCCCCTATCAGTTCTATGTGCGTGTGTGTGTCTGTGACTGCGACTGTGTGTGTGAAGGAATATGTAGGTAGGGCGGGTATGTATGTTTGTATATATTTGCATGCGTGCGCGCGTGGTATGTATGTATGTATGTATATATATATATATATATATATATATATATATATAGAGAGAGAGAGAGAGAGAGAGAGAGAGAGAGAGAGAGTGTGTGTGTGTGTGTGTGTGTGTGTGTGTGTGTGTGTGTGTGTGTGTGTGTATTTTGGTTGCATGATTATGATTATCAGTTGTAACATTTATGCCATATCTCATGCAGGATGTTTTGTGAAAACACCCAGAGGAGTTTTCGGGAAAGAATGCAATGGTATATGAAATGTCTATTATATCATTATCATCATCACCATCATCATCATCGGTAGTAGTAGTTGTTGTTGTTGTTTAATTGTAGTAGTAGTAGTAGTAGTAGTTGTATAATGATAATGATAATAATAATAATAATAATAATAATAATAATAATAATAATCCTTCTCATCATCATCATCATCATCATGATAATGGTTGATGATGATGATGATGATAATGATGAATGTTGTTGTTCTCTCTCTCTCTCTCTCTCTCTCTCTCTCTCTCTCTCTGGATGTAAAAAAGCATGTTACTTGCTTATCTATTACCCTCGTTAATAAAGATGTTGTCTTGTCTTGTCTCTCTCTCTCTCTCTCTCTCTCTCTCTCTCTCTCTCTCTCTATATATATATATATATATATACACACATACATCTTGGCATGCATATCTTTTTCAATGCTTTTTTTTCTTGTTATATAATTTGTTTCATCATCATCATCATCATCATCATTATTGTCGCTGACTTCATGTCATGTGTTGATTCACCCTTTTATTTATTTATTTTTTTTCCTTTCTGTTATTTTATTTTATTGTATTGTACTTTGTTTCATTTTTCTACATCGTTTTCTCATCGGCTGCAACCTTCTTCTCATCCTCCTCGGTCATTCTTTAATCCTTCAATACGATACGATACGACACGACTCTATACGATACGACACGACACGACTCAACACGACACGATACGACTCTACACGATACGACACGACTCTACACAATACGGCACGAATCTACACGACATGACACGATACAACACGGTTCTACGCGATACGACACGACTCTACACGACACGACACGACACGACTCTACACGATACGACACGACTCTATACGACACGACAAGACACGACTCTACACGACACGACACGACACGACTCTACACGATACGACACGACTCTACACGACACGACAAGACACGACTCTACACGATACGACACGACTCTATACGACACGACAAGACACGACACGATACAACTCTACACGACACGACACGACGCGACTCTACACGACACGGCACGACTCTACACGATACGGCACGACTCTACACGACACGACTCTACACGACACGACATGACCCTACACAACACGATATGACTCTACACTACACGATACGGCACGACTCTACACGATACAACACGACTCTACACGATACAACACGACTCTACACGATACAACACGACTACACGATACAACACGATACAAAACTACTCTACAAGATACAACACGATACAACACGACTCTACACGATACGACACGACTCTACACGATACAACACAACTCTACACGACACGACACGACTCTACACGATACAACACGACTCTACACGACACGACACGACACGACACGACTCTACACGATACAACACAACTCTACACGACACGACACGACTCTACACGATACAACACAACTCTACACGACACGACTCTACACGATACAACACAACTCTACACGACACGACACGACACGACTCTACACGACACGACACGACTCTACACGATACAACACGACTCTACACGACACGACTCTACACGATACAACACGACTCTACACGACACGACACGACTCTACACGACACGACACGACTCTACACGACACGACCTACACGACACGACACGACTCTACACGACACGACACGACTCTACACGACACGACACGACTCTACACGACACGACACGACTCCACAGGATACATCAAGACACGACACGACACGATACGACACGACACGACACGACTCTACACGATACGACATGACACGACGCGACGTCCGTTTGCCTTGGTTGGCTGACTGGTCGCGTACACTGCACTCTGGCAGAGAGAAGGCGGAGGCACTACTTGGCGGAGGAATACGACACACCGCTCCCCATCAAGTCCGAGTACGCCGTCCCGGGGGCGGCCCCCAGGGGGGGCGGAGCTGGAGCCCTGGGGGAGAAGGAGCGGATCCTGGCAGGTGTGGGCAGGTCCCCCCGACCCTCCACCTCCTCCCCGCTCCCCCACCACGTGCGCAAGGTGTCGGCCGCTGGGAGCGGCGGTGGTGGGGGCGGTGGAGGGGATGGGTTCGGTGGTGGTGGTGGTGGTGGTGTTGGTGGTGGGCTAGGAGGAGGAGGAGGAGGAGGTGCTGGGTCAGTGCGATACCAGCAGTCTTCGCCGGGTGGCAGCCTCGGGGCGTCGGCTTGCCAAGGTCAGTTTCAGTTTGGGGTGGGTGTGGAGAGGAGTGGATGGGTTGGGGGTGGGTTGGTGTGGGTGGGGGGGTTGGGGTTGGTGGGGCTGTGTTTCTGTCGCTGTCATGTCTGTCTGTCTGTCTGGCGCTGTGTCTCTGTCTGTCTGTCTGTCTGTCTGTCTGTCTGTCTGTCTGATTGACGCTGTGTTTCTGTCTGTCTGTCTGTCTGTCTGTCTGTCTGATTGACGCTGTGTTTCTGTCTGTCTGTCTGTCTGTCTGTCTGTCTGATTGACGCTGTGTTTCTGTCTGTCTGTCTGTCTGTCTGTCTGTCTGTCTGATTGACGCTGTGTTTCTGTCTGTCTGTCTGCCTGTCTGTCTGATTGACGCTGTGTTTCTGTCTGTCTGTCTGTCTGTCTGTCTGTCTGATTGACGCTGTGTTTCTGTCTGTTCTGTCTGTCTGTCTGATTGACGCTGTGTTTCTGTCTGTCTGTATGTCCTGTCTGTATGTCTGTCTGATTGACGCTGTGTTTCTGTCCTGTCTGTATGTCCTGTCTGTATGTCTGTCTGATTGACGCTGTGTTTCTGTCCTGTCTGTATGTCCTGTCTGTATG
>NC_134909.1:8916587-8924087 GCF_041734735.1 Babylonia areolata | reverse complement strand
TGATACAATGTATGATAGATGCACGTGTACAGACAGATTATAATTATGTCTCCCCTCTGTCCCCTAATTATGTCCCCTCTGTCCCCTAATTATGCCCCCTCTGTCCCCTAATTATGTCCCCTCTGTCCCCTAATTATGCCCCCTCTGTCCCCTAATTATGCCCCCTCTGTCCCCTAATTATGCCCCCTCTGTCCCCTAATTATGTCCCCTTTCTTCTTCTTCTTCTTCTTTGCGTTCGACAGCTACGCAGTCAGGGTCGGACGTCCGGTGAAGATCGGCTGCCGTCCCTCAGAGCTTGGTGTTGAGGTCCGCACCCTCAGGCCAGGACTGCTGCCGCATCTTCTCATACAGGGGGCAGTCTTGGAGAATATGGGATGGGGTCTGGTCAGCCTGGCCGCAATCACATAGGGATGTGGCTGCCACTCCAATCCTCTTCAGGTGTGTTCGGAGGCCGCAGTGTCCTGTACGAAGGCGGTAGATGGTAGATGTCCTCTTTCCTGTCCTCCTAAAACCTGCCTCACACACTCATGTGTCGTTGCTGTTGTTGTTGTTGCCGGTTAGCGTCGAACAAAGCATCGGATTTGAGAGCTCGATTTACTGCTGTATTCGGCCAGTGGGGGAAACAAGGCATGGAGATGAGGTTTCACGTGGAAAGAGGATGGAGGAAAAAGATGTTGTGGGGCAGGAGGGAGTGGGCAGGGAGGAGATGTGGGGGTGGGTGGGGGGGGGGGGGGTGTAGGGTGGGTGTGGGAGGGGTTAGTGAAGTGAGGGGTGAGGGAGAGCAGGAGTGAGGGTGGAGGTGTGTGTGTGTATGTGTGTGGATGGTTGTGGGGGGGGGGGGGCGTAGGATATTATCGTTATTATTGTTGGCATTGTTGTCGTTGTTGTTCTTCTTCTTTGTATTATTATTATTACTTGCTTTCCACTTAAACTTCTCTTATGTATTTCTCTCACTTTTTTTCTTTCTTCTTTTCTTTCTTTTTTTTTTTAATTTTTTTTTTCTCACAGTTCAATTTTCTGTATTTCATTTTCCTCCTTCTTTCTGTCTTTCCTTTCTTTCCTTTTCTTTCTTTTTATTATTTTTGTTTCTTTCATTCGTTAATCTTTCTTCCTCTCTTTCTCTTTTTTTCTGTTCATTCTTCTCTCTCTCTCTCTCTTTCATTCTTTCTTTTTTACTATTCTTATTATTTCCATGCTCACGCATCATCATGAAGAAAGAGAACAACAAAAGATGATAATAATAATAATAATAATAATAATAATAATAATAATAATAATAATTACAACAACAAACAACAGCAACAACAATGTCCCAAATTTTGTGACCAGTCAGAGGAGGACACGGTAAATAAGGCACAAAAATGTTACAACAACAACAACAAACAAACAAACAACAACAACTACAACAAACAAACAACAAGAATAAAAAAACAAACAACAACAACAAACAAACAGACAGCAACAAACAAATAACAACAAACAAATAACAACAAACCAACAACAACAACAACAAACAACAACAACAATAACAAACAAACAACAACAACAACAAACCAACAATCAAAACAAACAGAAAGGGGACAGATTGGATTGTTGTTGTTGTTTTTATAACGCTCAGAACGAAACCCGCATCCGTCACGTGTTGTGTGAGGCAGCCTTTAGTTTCAATCTGATCCTTGATGCATGCTTGGCCCTTTTGCTCTTCTTCCCCGGATGTGTTTTCTGGCCTTGATATACTGACGTATGTGAAGGTGGAAAAGTCGATGACGTCATATTATTCTTTACAAGTCGATGCATAACTTTTTTTTTTTTAATGAAAGAAGAGGGTGGGGTGGGGTAGGGGTGATTGGGGGGGGGGGGGGGGGGGGGGGGGGAGTAAATAGTCGTTTGGAATAAAGGAAATTGCATTATTATGATCTTGATTACGATCATCACCATCATCATCATCATCATCGTCATGTTATTCAACTGCTACTGTTGCTGCTGCTGCTGCTAATTCTTTTTCTTCCTCCTCCTCCTCCTCCTTCTTCTTCTTCTTCGTCGTCGTCGTCGTCGTCTTCTTCTTGTTGACCTCCTTCTCCTCCTCCTTCTCTTCCCCCCTTGTTCTTTTTCTTGTTCTTGTTCTTCTCCTCCTCCCCTTTCTACATAGTATTATCTTCAGAACTGGACAGCGAGATGTCAAACAATATGCTTCTTTTTCAAAGCAGATGAATTTTTGTTTTAGTTGTAAAGGTACCACCATCAGGTCCAAAGGGTCCTTTACAGGTTTGGGAGATTATATCGTTTTTGTTTGTTATTGTTGTTTTGTTGCTGTTGGGTTCTTTTTTTCTTTCTTTTTTTCTTTTTTCTTTTTCTTTTTTTGTCCGCTGCACTTGGGAACTTATAGTAGGAACCCTGATGACCCCACTACTTACAGAAGTATGATAGTCAGTCGTGTCCGACTATGACAATCAGAACAGCAGAGGAGGCAACTGCTGTCCCGACCGACTCTCTGAGCTACAATTTGATGATTGCGGAGAATGTCTTGCCCAAGTTACATCCCCACTCTCTCGGCCATGAGGGTTTTGGGATGGTCGGCGTTGGGGATGGTTCCCCAAAGGCCAGCTAGCCCTCAAGGCTGTAGCGCTAACAGCCAGTGCAATTTTGCCTCCGAGTTTGAGAATCATAGTCCTTCACAAAGGACTAAGCTGTAAATGACTCCTCGTTACATTGGAGAAAGCGTTGCTCATTCAGCTCTCACTTTGCTGTTGGACCAGATGTAATCTTATGTTATTTTGTGATATAAGCTGAGCGTTAGCCCTAACCTAAAGAGAAGTAACCATCTAAAAAACCTGGTGTTTTGTGCATGCACATATTTTTTCTTCGTATCTTGTGAGGGCTTCGGATGATCCCAGACTGAGTTGTGAATGTTTTCTTTCATTTTCTTTTTTTTCTCTCATATTGTGTGTGTGTGTGTGTGTGTGTGTGTGTGTGTGTGTGTGTGTGTGTGTGTGTGTGTGTGTGTGTGTGTGTGTGTGTGTGTGTGTACATGGAAGCACAACAAAGAAAAAAATACAGGCTCACATCCTTCAGACATGCAATCGCAGGATCAAGAAGAGAGAGAGAGACAGAGAGAGAGACAGACAGACAGAAAGAGAGAGAGACGGACAGACAGACAGACAGAGAGAGACAGACAGACAGACGGACAGACAGATAGAGACAGACAGACAGACATGGAGAGAGACAGACAGAGACACAGAGAGAGAGAGACAGACAGACAGACAGACAGAGAGAAATAAAATAAAAAAGAGGAAAAAATAAAGGAAGAAAAAAAAAAGAGACATTTTGTTTTCTATACTTCGAATGATGATGATGATGATGATGTTACTGATGATAATGGGGTGATGAACTTGCTGCTATGGGGTCGGTTAGGTTTAGTATTGCTTGACAAAGCTGTGATCTCATGACATATTATGTATTCACAGCATCACCTAGGCTGAGAGATTGTGAATATTTCCGTGGAGTCTTCTTTGATTGTGAATATTCTCGTGGAGTCTTCTTTGATTGTGAATATTCTCGTGGAGTCTTCTTTTCTTTTCTTATCTCTTCTCTTATTTCTTTCTTTCTTTTTTTTAGGTGTGATACTATTGACAAAGCTGTACTCTCATGAGTATGCAATCCCAAAGTCAACCAGGCTGAGAGAATGTGAATATTTTCATGGAGTTGTCTTTTCTTACCATCTTTCTTTCTTTCCTTCCTTCTTTCATTTTTTTTTCTTTTACTTTATTTCCCCAATAATTACTTTCGTCAATGATTGAGGAAACCCCATTTATATTTTAACTCACTCAGTACGGCCAGTCCTCTCTTCTCCTCTACGCAGACCCCTCGGATGTCCAGTGGGTGTCTGAATGACCCAACCTTTAGCTTCCGTCGTCAGAAGTGTGGTATTCTATGTCAACATTCACCTCTTCAGTATAAGAGCCTTCCGCTTGCAATATTTTGATGATGGTAATTGGGGTGAAACGCTGTTAACGTCGTCTCTTTCGCCGTTCGTATGGAGAGAGTTAACAGTTAAAAAAAAAAAAAGTCATGCATCGACTGATAAGGAATAATTATTCCTTTTCTTTTTTTTTTCTTTTTTTTTTTTTGTCGAAGTTTTCAAGACTAGCACACTTGTGAATACAACTGTACTGGCTAATGTGTGAAATGTACTAATAATTGATAGATAATTTTTTCTACCTTGATAACGGAAGGGAACATTTTGTGGTGTTTCCTTCATGTGGATACACAGTTTGCATGTATATATATATATATATATATATATATATATATATATATATATATATATATATGAAATTTTTATTGTACATATATCGATTAGATATATTGAATAATAAAAGTTTATTCATTTCATTGCATTACCGCTCATTCGTATGTCATCTTGGACAGGTTATAGCTTGGAACTGGTTCCACCCCTTCATGTATATAAACGTTTTTCGGTCACAAATTGAAATTTTTTTTTGTTTGTTTTTTTGTTGTTGTTGTGGTTATTGACATCATCCTGGAGCCACACCCCTCCCTCCTCAACCCTCTCCTCACCTCCACCACCCACCCCCCCCCCAGGCCCCCGCAGCCCTCCACACCCCTCTCCCCATCCTTTCCCGTCCCTCTGTCTCCCATCTCAGAAAACATACGACTGAATTCCCTGGTTGTTTTGTTGTTGTTCTTGTTGTTTTCGTTTCTGTTTTGTTTGCTTGTTTGTTTTCGTGAATAGAAGCATAATAAAAAGTGTAAAATAATATATAAATGAAGAAATAAATAAAGGAATGAATGAATGAATAAATAAATCCATTAATCAATCATATCATTCTAATAATAGATTGATTATTCATCAATTAATTAACAAGAAAAACAAACAAACAAACAAACAAACAAAAAACGAACGCATCAACACACACACACACACACACACACACACACACACCAACCACGCCTCATAAGATAATTTCTGGTCATATTTAGATATACGATAAGTTTTAGTGTAGACTTTTGCTACTCTGAATATTCGAAGCACATTAATCCAGCAGATTCATTCATAAATTCTCATAATCATAAAGCACTTAATTTCAACCATCTCTTCTTTTATAGAATATAAAGCACACAATTTCAGCGAATTCCAGTTATCTTTTACAAAAAAAGCACACGATTACAGCTGTCTCTTATATAAAGCACACAGATTCAACTATCTCTAATATAAAATGATTCCAGTTGAATATCTTGTTGATAAAAAGCATATTATTTCAGTTAGCTTTTTAAGCTTACTTTTTTTTGTACAAAGCAGATGGTTTAGAAAATAACAGAAGACAACACAACACCAAAAACAAAATATCTACCATACAAACACCCAAGTTCTTCTTGCTTTCAGAGGGAACACACATTTCCAACTAGCATTCACGTGAACAACAAACTTTCCAACAGATTTGATATATTATGAAGAACGGTATATTCAAGCCAGCTTTTATTTAGAGCAGAGAATGTTTTCTCGCTTTTATTTATTTATTTATTTATTTTCACATTTATTTGCTTATTTATCATCATTGTTGTCTTTTTTATTTATCTATTTTATTTATTTATTTATTTATCTATTTATTTATTTTATTTTTATTATTATTATTTTTTATGATTTTATTATTAGTTTGTTAGTTATTTAGTTATTTATTGATTCATTTATCTATTTTATTTTATTTTCTTTCATTTTATTTATTTTTTCTCAAGGCCTGACAAAGCGCGTTTGGGTTACGCTGCTGGTCAGGCATCTGCTTGGCAGATGTGGTGTAGCGTATATGGATTTGTCCGAACGCAGTGACGCCTCCTTGAGCTACTGAAACTGAAACTGAGAAAAGACAGAAAGCAGAAACAAAACGCATCATTTTCTCTAGCTTTTTTTTTTTTTTTTTTTTTTGGCACAGCATACAATTTCAGTCAGCTTGTATCGCCAAGAAGACTTGTTCAGTGCAGTCTTTTAAATACAGGGCAAAGAATTTCGATGGCCTGTATAAAAAGTGCATGATATCCTCCAGTATGTATAATAATTATGTTGTGCTTTATGGTGTTGGGTTGGGTTGTGCTGTGGTGTGTTGCGTTGTGCTGTGCTGTGCTGTGCTGTGCTATGCTGTGTTGTGTTGTGTTGTGTTGTGTCGTGTCGTGTCGTGTTGTGTTGTATTGCGTTTGCATAACATTGCATAACATTGTATCACACCACAAGACATTCATTTCTCTGTGGGGGGAGGGGGGGGGGGGTTCGGGTTGCACCTCTTTCCCAGGAAGATAACTATGAAGAAAAAAAATACAACAACCAGAACAAAAAAAACAAAAAAAAACAACAACCAAAAAACAAAAACACACACTTCAGCTAACCCGCAAGCTTTTCGACACAGCATAACATCCTGTAATTTCAGTTTGCTGTGTGTGTGTGTGTGTGTGTGGAAAGGACAAAGTGTCCCCTTGCCTTTTATTTTCTTTTTTTCTTTTTCTTTTTTTTTTTCTTTTTTTTTTAATGCTCACCGGTGATTTTGATGGACAATGTTGAGGTGTTATTATCCTTGTTTTTTTCTTTCTTCATAGAGTTTCGATTGGTTGTTCAGTTCTGTCTTCGGGTTTTTTTGTTTGTTTGTTTGTATGTTTGTATGTTTGTCCCCCGCCCCCTCCCCGCCACACCTTGCTCGCTCCTCACTCCTCACTCCAAGTATTGTATTTGTATTTCTTTTCATTCTTTTTATCACAACAGATTTCTCTGTGTGAAATTCGGGCTGCTCTCCCCAGGGAGAACACATCGCGACACCACAGCGACACCCTTTTTTTCGTTTCTTTTTTTTTTTTTTGTATTTTTTCCTGCATGCAGTTTTATTTGTTTTTCCTATCGAAGTGAATTTTTCTACAGAATTTTGCCAGGAACATCCCTTTTGTTGCCGTGGGTTCTTTTTACGTGCGCAAAGTGCATGCTGCACACGGGGACCTCGGTTTATCGTCTCATCCTAATGACTAGCGTCCAGACCAGCACTCAAGGTCTAGTGGAGGGGGAGAAAATATCGGCGGCTGTGCCGTGGTTCGAACCAGCGCGCTCAGATTCTCTCGCTTCCTATGCGAACGCGTTACCTCTAGGCCATCACTCCACATAATTATTACGATATCAATCCACAGATCGTGTCACAATACATGATCTCCATGCATGACAAAATCGCTTAGGCGGTTTAGGAGTCGACGTTATCCAGTGGTCCATTCCATCAAGTGGTGTGTGTCCATCGAGATCGATGATGACCATCGTTCTCATCCAGCTGGGGGATGGGGGCAGGGTGGTGGTGGGGGGGGGGATGCTCATGAATCTATCTGTGAGTGCACAGATGGCTCAATAGTCCAATCTGCGCACGAAATGTTCGCTGACAGTTGGGACAGACAAAGACAGGCATATCATTGTCAGGGAGCTTGTTTGCCCGTGACTTTCTGGCCTGCCTCTTCTGAACA
>NC_134909.1:8894087-8914087 GCF_041734735.1 Babylonia areolata | reverse complement strand
ATTATCATAATCATTATTGTTGTCAGAAATTCTCTACGTACAGATAATAGAATCATGAATCACCTGTTCGTGTTGTTTCTTGAAAGATTTGACTGTTCTATTTGTCACTTTTTTATGTGCTGGCTGTATTTCTCTCTCTCTCTCTCTCTCTCTCTCTCTCTCTCTTCTCTCTCTCTCTCTCTCTCTCTCTCCCTCTCTCTCTCTCTCTCCCTCTCTCTTTTCTAAATAACTGGTAATAAAAAGAATATATGTGACATTCCCTATACGATACGACATGTTGGTTGTGTGATTTTTTTTTTTTTTTAATTAACATTGTTACTTGTTAGTGTATGTAAAAAAAAAAAATCGCATGTTAAAAAAAGAAAAGAAAAAAAGAATCAGGTAAATCTTTTTTTTCTTTTTTTTTGTGGTCAGTGTATGAGAAGTTGTCGATAAACGTTGTTTTTTTTTTGGTGTTTGTTTGTTTTGTCTTTTTGTGGGTTTTTTTTTTTGTGTGTGTGTTTTTTGTTTTTTTTTTTTTGGGGGGGGGTTTTTGGTTTCATTGATGCGATTTTTTTTTCTTTTGTCTCAGATGCATTTTTTGTTCTCCGTTGCCCATGTTAACAAGAGTTGGATTTTTTTTTTTGATTTTTTTTAATTTTTTTTTTTTTTTTTAAAGAAATTTCGTACTTGACGCAATATATCATTTGAAACTGTTTGCATTTTGTTCAACATTTGCAACTTGTCTTACCTTCCCCGCCCTTTGTCCCCTTTGTTTGTCTGAATAAATTTGATTCCATCTGTCTTTGTCTGCAAGGTGTGGGGGTGGCGTGTGTGTGTGGAGGTGGTGGGTGTGGGGGTGGTGGGTGTGGGTGGGTGGGTGGGTGTGTGTGGAGGTGGTGGGTGTGGGGGTGGTGTGTGTTTGGGTGGTGGGGGTGGGGGTGGTGTGTGTGGAGGTGGTGGTGGGGGGGGTGGAGTGAAGAGGTGGTGTGTGTGGGTGGTGGTGGTGGGGTGAAGAGGTGGGGGTGGGGTGAAGAGGTGGTGTGTGTGGGGGTGGTGGGGTGTGAGGGGGTGGTGGATGGTGGTGTGTGTGGGGGTGGGGTGAAGAGGTGGTGTGTGTGGGGGTGGTGGGGTGTGAGGGGGTGGTGGATGGTGGTGTGTGTGGGGGTGGGGTGAAGAGGTGGTGTGTGTGGGGGTGGTGGGGTGTGAGGGGGGTGGTGGGACGAAGAGGTGGTGTGTGTTGGGGTGGTGTGGGGAGGTGTGGGGGGGGGGGTGAGGAGGTGGCATGTGTTGGGGTGGTGGGGTGAATAGGTTGTGTGTGGGGTTGGTGGGACGAAGAGGTCGTGTGTGTTGGGGTGGTGTGTGGGGGGGTGGTGTGTGGGGGGGGGGTGTGGGTGTGGTGGGTGAGGAGGTGGTGTGTGTTGAGGTGGTGGGGTGAATAGGGGGTGTGTGGGGTTGGTGGGACGAAGAGGTGGTGTGTGTTGGGGTGGTGTGGGGGGAGGTGGTGTGTGCGGGGTTGGGGGATGTGGAGGTGGTGTGTGGGTGGTGGGTGAAGAGGTGGTGTGTATGTGTGGGTGAAGGTGGTGTGTATGTGGTGGTGGTGAGGTGTGGAGATGGTGTGTGGGGGTGGGGGTAGTGTGTGGGGGGTTGGGGTGTGGAGGTGGTGGGGTGAAGAGGTGGTGTGTGTGGAGGTGGTGTGTGTGTGGGCGGTGGGGTGAAGAGGTGGTGTGTGTGCGGAGGGGGGTGGGGTGGGGTGGAGAGGTGGTGTGTGTGGAGGTGGTGGTGGGGTGAAGAGGTGGTGTGTGTTGGGGTGGTGGTGGGGAGGAGAAAGTTTTACGATACTTGTTAAGTGGACCACAATCATCAGTGTAGGTAATGATGGTGGCGGTGATGGTGAAGACGAGTTGGTGATGATAATGATAATATTGACTGTGGTGATGATGGTGATGATGATGACGATGATGATGATAAAGACTGTGATGTTAATGGTGATGGTAACAATTATGGTGATGATAATGATGGTGATGGTGAAGGTGTGCATAATGATAATGATAATGGTGATGATGATGATGACGATGTTAGTGGTGAGTGGTGGTGGTGGTGGTGATGGGTGTGGTGAAGAAGAAGAAGAAGAAAATGATGATGATGATGATGATCATCATCATTGTTGTTGTGTTTGTCTTTGTAACTGTTGCCAGTACTCAGAGTAAGAGAGAGAGAGAGAGAGAGAGAGAGAGAGAGGGAGAGACAGACAGACAGACAGACAGAGAGGACTCAGATTATAATTCTAACAAACGCCGTGTTATTTTGACATTATGATGTATTTAAAAAAAAAAATTACCCCAACAAAATACAATGACAGTTTCAGTTTCAGTAGCTCAAGGAGGCGTCACTGCGTTCGGACAAATCCATATACGCTACACCACATCTGCCAAGCAGATGCCTGACCAGCAGCGTAACCCAACGCGCTTAGTCAGGCCTTGAAAAAAAAAAAAAAAAAGATAAGCTTACATAAATAAATAAATAAATGAATAAATAATAATTATGATATAACAAAAAAGGTAGTAGTAATGAAAATGACAGCAATCATTTACCTGTGACTGCAATCTGGAGTATCTACCAAAGGAAGCCAAGAAGTTGCTTTCATGAACATACACTGGGCACTTTGAAGCATTGCACTCATGCATCGTTTACACATGTAATGAAAACAAAGACAGACATGTCCAATGATGAAATTAACAACAACAACAACAAAAGAAAAAAAAATGTCCCACTTAAGCAAATAAGCAAATACACATAAAAAAAACAAAACCCACATAACAAGACATTTTCCCCTAGCAATAGTTAAAATCCTTTTTTTTTCCCCAAGCCACAGAGGAGGAATATAAATGCGTACAGATGACACAAAGGATTTAAGATTGAATTGTATCTTTTGATATGAAAGATTCTGGAATGTTTAAGCGTGTGTGCGTGTGTGCGTGCGTGCGTGTGCGTATTTGTGCCGTGGGTTCTTTTACGTGCGCTAAATGCGTGCTGTACACGGACGGGGCCTTTGGTTTATCGTCCCGTTCGAAAGACTAGCACCCAGACTACCACCCAAGAACGAGCAGACGGAACGGGGAGGGGGTAAAGATCCGGGCCGGTTTACGGTAGGATTCGAACCAGTTGACACTTGCTTCCTAGTCAGGAGTATTACCACTTGGCCACCGCTCTGTATGTGACGGTTGTATGCGAGACGTAAAACGAATGTCTTCCAAATCAGAAGATGCATGTTTTTCTTTTTAATTGAGAAATGTATATTCCTCACTGTAAGATAAGGAGAACAGGACAGGTGTGAGTTTCGTTGAAAACAAGATAAAGCAAACTAAATACAGTGACAGGCGCAACAGCCGAGTGGTTAAAGCGTTGGACTTCCAATCTGAGGGTCACGGGTTCGAATCTCGGTTACGGCGCCTGGTGGGCGAAGAGGGGAAATTTGGTTTCCCCCCGATCTCCCAAGTCAACGTGTGTGCTGACCTGTTAGTGCCTGAACCCCCTTCGTGTGTATTCGCACGCAGAACATCAAATACGCACGTTACAGATCCTGTAATCCATGTCAGTGCTCGGGTTATGGAAACAAAAACATTCCAAGCATGCACACTACCAAAAACGGAGTATGGCTGCCTACATGGCGGGGTTAAATAAACAAAATGGTCATACACTAACAAACGTCGCCATGTCTGTATGAGTATATATGTGCGTGACTGAAACCTGATCAATTGACACAGGAAACGAATGATGAGCGCCCAATGGCAGCTCTACCCAAGCAGGCAGCATGTTGTGCAAATGACCCCGTGTTTGTAAAGCGCTTAGAGCTTAGTCTTCGACCGAGGATAGACGCTATATAAGTATCAGTGATCCCGTGTTTGTAAAGCGCTTAGAGCTTAGTCTTCGACCGAGGATAGACGCAATATAAGTATCAGTGATCCCGTGTTTGTAAAGCGCCTAAAGCTTGGTTTCCCACCGAGGATAGGCGCAATATAAGTATCAGTGATCCCGTGTTTGTAAAGCGCTTAGAGCTTAGTCTTCGACCGAGGATAGACGCAATATAAGTATCAGTGATCCCGTGTTTGTAAAGCGCCTAAAGCTTGGTTTCCCACCGAGGATAGACGCTATATAAGTATCAGTGACCCTGTGTTTGTAAAGCGCTTAGAGCTTAGTCTTCGACCGAGGATAGACGCAATATAAGTATCAGTGATCCCGTGTTTGTAAAGCGCCTAAAGCTTGGTTTCCCACCGAGGATAGACGCTATATAAGTATCAGTGATCCCGTGTTTGTAAAGCGCTTAGAGCTTGGTCTGCGACCGAGGATAAGTGTTAGTGACTGTGTTTGTAAAGCGCTTAGAGCTTGGTCTCCGACCGAGGATAGGCGCTATATAAGTATCAGTGATCCCGTGTTTGTAAAGCGCTTAGAGCTTAGTCTTCGACCGAGGATAGGCGCTATATAAGTGTTAGTGACTGTGTTTGTAAAGCGCTTAGAGCTTAGTCTTCGACCGAGGATAGGCGCTATATAAGTATCAGTGATCCCGTGTTTGTAAAGCGCTTAGAGCTTAGTCTTCGACCGAGGATAGGCGCAATATAAGTATCAGTGACCCCTTTGTAAAGCGCTTAGAGCTTGGTCTCCGACCGAGGATAGGCGCTATGTAAGTATGGATATAATCAAACACCATCCAAATCATACCAAGCCAAAGTGACCTGGTAGTAACGCGTTCGCATGGAAACCGATCGAATCTGAGCACAGGATGGAATCGCACGCTTGATAGTATTTTCTCCCCCTCCACTAGACACTGAGTAGTGGAACCAGTTGCATTGCTTGGTTCTAACTTTTTGACAGTTACACGTGAATAAATGCCTTCGTTGACCGAACTACGTACGCCATTGGTCAGTTCCATACTATACACAGTTAGTAGCTGGTTACGACCATACTAGGCTCTTCCGTCCGAGCAATGCAACTGGGTCCAGGCTGGACTCTAGCCATGTGGATGAGACGATAAGCCGAGGTCCCGTGTGTAGCATGCACTTAGAGCATGGGAATGAACCCACGGGGCAACTAAAGGGCTGTCCCTGGCAAAAAAAACAACAACAACAACAAACAAGAGAGGCAAGGCCTTCAAGACTCACTTGTGATACACTTTTTTAAAAAAATCCAAGCTTTTTATGTATTGAGTATAATTTCAAAATGTAATGTTTAAGATGAGAAAGATCAGTTAAAAGCAAATTAAGTCCCCTAGCATTAATTACAGAGTAATTTCCCTTTTTTACTATCTGCATCAAAACGTTTGCAAAATAAATATAACTTCCATGCTGAGCAAAAGAAGTTCCTGTTTGAACAAAAAATGACAATAATGACTCCTCTTGTTGTTGTGTCAGAATAAGAGGTCAAAGTGCAAGTTTAGAGAATACAAAAAAATATAAATATTTAACATAATATAAATATATAACATTATATATAATTAGGCTTCTTTTTAAAAAAAAATTTTTGTGCCCATCCCAGAGGTGCAATATTGTTTTAAACAAGATGACTGGAAAGAACTGAATTTTTCCTATTTTTATGCCAAATTTGGTGTCAACTGACAAAGTATTTGCAGAGGAAATGTCAATGTTAATGTTTACCACGGACACACACACACACAAAACATAGACTCACTTTGTTTACACAAGTGAGTCAAAAAGGAAAAAAAAAGAGTTGAAACAAGCAGATAAGATTATGAATGAATGAATGAATTAATTAGTTTCTGTTGTTGATGATGATGGTGTTGATGATGACGACGATGACAAAGAAACGGAAGCAACAACAGCAGCAACAGAAGCAGCAGCAGCAACTTTCTGTATTAAGCCGTATCAAATAAGTCTGCTCTACGCGCCTTACAATACAACTTGTTCCAATGATAATGCAATACAATACGTTACACCATCAAAACATGTAGGGTTCACCCAACCAGGTGAGAAAACATCACAAACTATGGCGAGACGATGCATCAAAAGTATATATACCAGGTAAAAAGGTCAGGAGATCAGGAAGCCGCTTTGAAGAAAAAATTCATTTTTAGTAAGCTTTGACATGGTATGGACCAGTGGGTACAGTTTAACTCACTCAGTACGGCCAGTCCTCTCTTCTCCTCTACACAGACCCCTCGGATGTCCAGTGGGTGTCTGAATGACCCAACCTTTAGCTTCCGTCGTCAGAATTGTGGTATTCTTTGTCAACATTCACCTCTTCAGTATAAGAGCCTTCCGCTTGCAATATTTTGATGATGGTAAATGGGGTGAAGCGCTGTTAACGTCGTCTCTTTCGCCGTTCGTATGGAGAGAGTTAAGTGAAGGTTTAGTTACCTTCGAATTCAAGACACACGTGGTGCACTCAGGCAGCAAGAGAATCTGAGCGTGCTGGTTCGAATCACGGCTCAGCCGCCGATATTTTCTCCCCTTCCACTAGACCTTGAGTGGTGGTCTGGACATTAGTCATTCGGATGAGACGCTAAACCGAGGCCCCGTGTGCAGCATGCACTTAGCGCACGTCAAAGAACCTACTGCAACAAAAGGGTTGTTCCTGGCAAAATTCTGTAGAAAAAATCCACTTTGATAGGAAAAACAAAGACAACTGCATGCAGGAAAAAAGAATACAAAAAAAATGGGTTGCGCTGTAGTATAGCGATGCGCTCACCCTGGGGAGAGCAGCCCGAATTTCACACAGAGAAATTTGTTGTGACAAAAAGGAATACAAAATACAAAATGAACTGCATTCTTATGTTGACACTGATGATTTTGAAAAAAATACAAATAACAGTTCTTTACACGCTTGTAATTTATGTTCATGAATTAAAAAAAAATGTTAATAACAGTTCTTTAGAAGTTTTTGTTAAAAGTGACGAATGCATACTTTTTTGCGTTGGTAATCAATTTTGAACAATTCTTGAAAAAATGTAAATAACAGCTGTTAACAAGTTTGAGTGAACACTGATGAATTTGGTCATATGAATACCAGATCATTACACGTGTGCGTTAACACTGATGAATTTGAAAAATGTAAATAACACGAGCGTATGAACAGTGATAAATTTGAAAAAAAGTAAATTATCGTACTTCACACATTCATGTGAACAGTGATGAATTTGAAAAATGGAAATAGCAGTACTTCATACGTTTCTGTGAACAATGATTGGTTTGAAAAAGGTAAATAACGGTACTTTATACGTTTATGTGAACAATGATTAATTTGAAAAATGTAAATAACAGTGCTTTACATGTTCGTGTGGACAATGATCAATTTGAAAAAAAGAATAGATAACAGTACATTACACGTTTGTGTGACCAGTGATAAATCTGAAAAATAAAAATTCAAAAAATACAACTTTACACTAGTTCCTAGACAATGATGAAATCGAAAACAAAAAAGTAAACGATTCCAGTTTACATGCTGTGTGCCAACACTGATGAATCATAAAAAAAATGAACAATACCATTTTTACATGCTTGCATTAACAGTGACACAGTTTGATTTTCAGAAACAGTCATCAAACCTGGCGGAAGCTCAGTAAAACGAAATGTTGGCATTTGTGGCGACAGTTTGTTATCAGAAATGAAATTTTGTTTAATACAAAAATATAGAAAACAATCAGGAAGAAATTCTAGGATGCGTAGGCACAATCAATTAATTAAACTAGGCTCACACTATTAAGGTGTAATTGGAATTATAAAAAGCCTATTAACTCACTCAGTACGGCCAGTCCTCTCTTCTCCTCTACACAGACCCGTCGGATGTCCAGTGGGTGTCTGAATGACCCAACCTTTAGCTTCCGTCGTCAGAATTGTGGTATTCTTTGTCAACATTCACCTCTTCAGTATAAGAGCCTTCCACTTGCAATATTTTGATGATGGTAATTGGGGTTAAACGCTGTTAACGTCGTCTGTTTCGCCGTTCGTATGGAGAGAGTTAAAATAGGGGATGAAGTTACGTTAGTATTTGTCCCAAACGTTGGCCTACTACAGCTAATTACTGATAAATGCTGAAACAAACGAAACGTGAAAAAAAAACAACATCAAACGTTCAAACGTTAATTCTACATTAACAGGTTAGCTAATATTGGTTGGTTAAACCCTTGGCTGTTGAGCTGTGATATATATATATATATATATATATATATATATATATATATATATATATATATATATATATATAAATAAAATAAAGGGGAAGACCTACTTCTTCTGTACTCAAAAATCGTGTGACTGATTTCACCGCCGAACATCAATAATGCAGTACAATGAATTAAAAGATAAATAATAAATAAATAATAAATAATAAATAAATAAATAAATAAATGAATAAATAAATAGATAAAGAATGGTAACTGACGTTCTGTTCTGTAGCCTCCATCTCATCGCGGTTTACCAAACCGCCCTTCACTGATGAGTTCATACAGTCATCAGCAGAAGTCAAGGGAGTTAATTCATTTCTTGTCCGTGGTGATAATTGTCATTGCTGAAAGTGCCTTGACTAGAATAGATGAATACATAGACAGATTAATAATAGATTTTATGAAAATCGGATATGAAACAAGAGTTAAAAAAAAGAAAAAGAATAAAAACAACAACATACATTGAAATAAAAGGATTTTTTAAAGAACTTCAAATAATCCATCACGCTAAAACTGTATTGTTTATTAATTTTTATAACCCCGTGCCCCCCTTTATTTTTTCTTAACTCCAGACAAACAGACAGACACTGAGACAAACAGATCGAAAAAATCAACGTTACAACGCTCGTTTAAAAATAAGAGGGGAAAAAAAAAAGGGGGGGGGGGTATTGACTTTTTTCGTACTTGCGGTTATGCATCATAGCTCTGACAACAGTTGCTACAAGGCACTGGAGCAAAATGTCACTTAGTGAGAAATAGACAGAGAAGGAAGGAGGGAAAAAAGGAATAGTTTATTCGTGGCAAGCAAAGTCCACTTTTTAGAGGGGAGGGAGTGTTGTAAATACAAAATACAAACTTCATTTATTTTCTAGTGGAGTGATGGCCTAGAGGTAACGCGTCCGCCAAGGAAGCGAGAGAATCTAAGCGCGCTGGTTCGAATCACGGCTCAGCCGCCGATATTTTCTTCCCCTCCACTTGACCTTGAGTGGTGGTCTGGACGCTAGTCATTCGGATGAGACGATAAACCGAGGTCCCGTGTGCAGCATACACTTAGCGCACGTAAAAGAACCCACGGCAACAAAACGGTTGTTCCTAGCAAAATTCTGTAAAAAAACAACCCACTTCAATTGGAAAAACAAATAAAACTGCACGCAGGAAAAAAAATTATAAAATAAAAAAAGGGGGAGGGGGGGGGGGGGGGGGGGGGCGCTGTCGTGTAGCAACGCGCTCTCCCTGGGAAGAGCAGCCCTAATTTCACACAGAGAAATCTGTTGTGATAAAAAGAGATACAAAATACAAAAATTTTTAAAAATCCCATCAAGCATTGTAAATGCACGATTCAGAACACACTATGGAAACATTGTTGTTCAGTGTTTAAAGGTTCAATATAGGAAAAAAGAAAAAAAAGTTATAAATTTTGTAGATGACATTAAACATGAGAAACAGGGTACCTTCTCCGTAACCTTTTCATTGGATAGTTTCTTCTCTTAGTTAACCTCTGCGTTTACAGGACTCACAAGGACAAAGTGTACCTCGTCTTCTTCATAATTTTCCACATAATGGACACATTAATTAACCCTTTCACTACCAAGCTCGCATTTATGCAGCAGCTTGGTAGAGGACCCATGTCACTGAAGGGTGACCAGATCATGGGTCTGTTATCCATGAACCTACTGCTCTTTATGTTCGGTGGTAGGACAGGCCATATTTTCTACACATCGCAGAGGGAATCCCCAGCTAGTAGACACCATATTTTCTGTGTTTTTAGGACAAGGGAATTTTGCACTGCTAAACTGACTGGCGGTGAAAGGGTTAAATAGTCTTGGTCAGGATAATTATGACATATATATATATATATATATATATATATATATATATATATATTGCCTATCCTACCAACGAACATTATATATATATATATATATATATATATATATATATATATATATATATATATATATATATATATATACCTATTACGAAGGACAGGAATGTCTGACACATCGAATCGAAACTTTGGTGTAACTTGTACCTGTATGATTTAAATTCAAGGAAGGGGGTAGGTGGGGGGCGGGGGGTGGGGAGGGCGGAGAGTGAGTGAGAGTTCAAGCGATGACCGATTTGATTTTTGTGTTGACACGTTGACACTTCAGCAGGAAGACCAACTGGGTCTGAAAAAAAAGGGTTAAAACAAAAGAATTGATAGATAAAACGAAAAAAAACAAAAAAACAACAACACACAAACAAACAAAAACAAACAAACAATACCCAAACATGCAACAAATTCGACTACAAACAAAACACAGTTTTTGACATAAAACTCATGCCAAATTATAATAACACTCAAAAAGATCAGCAGATCAAAATATAACGAAACGAATCAACAAATTCAACTACAAAACAAAACCATAGAGCATAGTCTTCGACGTAAACTCATGTCAAAATATGATATACAAAAAAAGCAACAAAAAACAAAACAAAACCAAAACCAAAAACAAAACAAAACAAAACAAACAAAAAAAAAAAAAATCGGCAGATTGTCTAGGCACTAAATGATTGTTCATATCAATCAACCAAAATTTACGAGTCAAATGAACTATCAACTATCTACATCTGTTTACAAGAGTAACACTTTGTTGGATAACGAATCATGAAGCAAAGACAGGATTACTACAGCTGGCTGCTCAAAACTATAAGAATGCGCCAAAGAAAAAAAAAGTATTCGGACCTCTTTCCGAATTTCGTACACTATTATGCTCACTACAGCGTATCGATGTCAAGGTCAGTTATCCCATCACTTTACAGAATGATATTGAATAAAAGAATTCAAAAGGGAATAATCATAGTAAGCACGTCCGTCACATGCCTCTGTGCGGAAAAAACTGTCAAATATACACGTATACTTTTTTTTTTAATATGAGGCTTTAAAGCCTTATGTTTACAACCAGAAAGGTCGTTTGAAGATGTCTTTGATTATCTTTTTTGTTATTATTGAAATTGTATTCACATTAAAGTTGCTTTAACCGTGATTAAAAAAAAAAAAAGAAAAAAAGAAAAAGAAAGAGGGTATACAACTTACAATGTGTTTAAGTCTGGCTCCTATATATACGCACAGACACAGGTACACACAGGTAAACACAGACACACCTACACACACGCACACACAACCCCCCCCCCCCCTCGCCCCCCCCCCCCCCCCCCCCTCGCCCCCCCCCCCCCCCCCACACACACACACACACCACACACACATTCTCTCTCTCTCTCTCTCTCTCTCTCTCTCTCTCTTTCACACACACACACACACACACACACACACACACACACACACACACACTCACTCACTCACTCACTCACTCACTCACTCACTCTCATACACACACATACACACTCACTCACATTCACGTCTCTGCATACCGATTTTCAATGGCAGACAAGGGAACAGCATCTGAAAAATTGGAACAAGCAAAACGAAAGAGTTGAAAAGATCGACAGTTGTTGACAGTATGCAGGTCAGTATACATACAAGGTTCACAAACAGTTAGGGACCATTTGGGACCTTGCACAGTGGTCTACTTGTGAGCACAGTGAAATGTAAGAGGAAGGTGACAGAATGCTCAGTTAAGATAATCGTCGCAACAGCAGAGTAGTTAAAGCGTTGGACTTTCAATCTGAGGGTCCAGGGTTCGAATCTCGGTGACGGCGCCTCAGTGGTGGGTAAAGGATGGAGATTTTTTCCTGATCTCCCAGGTCAACATATGTGCAGACTTGCCCAGTGCCTGAAACCCCCTTCGTGTGTATACGCAAGCTAAAGATCAAATACGCGCGTTAAAGATCCTGTAATCCATGTCAGCGCTCGGTGGGTTATGGAAACAAGAACATACCCAGCATACCCCGAAAGCGGAGTATGGCTGCCTACATGGCGGGATAAAAACGGGCATACACGTAAAAAGCCCACTCGTGAACATACGAGTGAAGGTGGGAGTTGCAGCCCACGAACGCAGAAGAAGAAGAAGAAGAAGAAGAAGTAGTAGATGCTCGTCTGCCAATACAGAATCCGTGAGGGTCTAGGTTCGAATCCCGCTCTCGCCCTTTCTCCCAAGTTTGACTGGAAAATCGAACTGAGCGTCATGTCGTTCGCATGAGACGTTAAACTGAGGTCCCCTGTGCAAGCGCGCGCTTGGCGCACTGGAAAAAAAGAACCCATAGTAACGACAGTGTTGTCCTCTGGGTGAAAAAAAAATCTGTAAATGAAACCCTCCCAGATAGGTACGCAAATTAACCCTTTCATCACCAGTCAATTTAGAGTAAAAAAATTCCCCTGTGGTATAAACACAGAAAAGACAGTGGCTAAGAATAGCTGGGGATTCCCCCTGCGATGTATAGAAAATATTGCCTATCCTACCACCGAACATTAAGAGCGGTAGGTTCATGGATAACAGACCAATCAATGGTCACCTTTCAGTGACATGGGTCCTCTACCACGCCTGTGCATAAATGCGAGCTTGGCGGTGAAAGGGTTAATACATATTTGCGTGTACTTCAAGTCTGACTACTCGCGTTGAGTTATGCTTCTGGTCAGGCACCTGCCTACCAGATATGGTGTAGCGCATATGGAGTTTTCCGAACGCAGTGACGCCTTCCTGAGAAACTGAAACATGGACTGAAATGTTGCTGAGTTTCTGACGTACAGCGGTGCACGGCAGTCAATATAATGATGATAATATTATGATGATACGGATACGTATATAGCGCTTAACATTGGTCAGAGATCAAGCTTTAAGCTCTTTACAATCACAGAGTCATTTGCTCAATAGGCTGTCTGCCTACCCTGGGAAGAGCCGACTGAAAGTTGCCAGTTGGCGCTCATCATTCGTTTCCTGTGTCATACAATCAATTTTCAGTCACACACACAAATACACACTCATACAGACATGTAGCATTTTCACGTGTATTATCATTTTTGTTTTTATAACCCCACCAAGTAATGATAACAATAATAATAATAATAGTAATAATAGTAATAGTAGTAATAATAATAATTTAATGCATAAAGCGCCTTTCCATGTGAAACATACTCAGTTGTGCTGTACAATGTAAATACCGACGTTTAAAAGCACGCATTTAAACATGAAAATGAAAAAGAATAAAAAGAAAAAAAAATTACATGCACGCCTGTTTACAGTCAGCCAACCAAACACTCAAGCACAAATTTACGACAATAGTCGATAAACAAGTCAACAAATGAATGAATGAATAAATAAATAAATGAATAAACGAATCAATCAATCAATCAATATGTATGTATGATAGTCGTGTTCGACTATGTCCATCAGAACATCAGGGGAGACAACTGCTGTACCGTCTACCTGGGCTGGACTTTGATTGCAGCGGAGAGTGACTTGCCCACGTTACATCCCCACTCTCTCGGCCAAGAGGGTTTTAGGACAGTCGGCGTTGGCATGGTTCCCCAAAGGCCAACTGGTTCGAATCTCGGCACAGTTGCCAGTATTTTCTCCCCCACCACTAGAGCTTGAGTGGTGGTCTGGACGCTAGCCATTCGGATGAGACGATAAACCGAGGTCCCGTGTGCAGCATGCACCTAGCGCACGTAAAAGAACCCACGGCTACAAAAGGGTTGTCCCTGGCAAAATTATATAGAAAAATCCACTTCGATAGGAAAGTAGTTTTTTTTGTGGTTTTTTTCTTTAATGCAAGCAGGAAAAAATACACAAAAAATGGGTGGGGCTCTCAGTGTAGCGACGCACTCTCCCTGGGGAGAGCAGCCTGAATTTCACACAATCTTTTGTGACAAAAAATAGTGATACGATACGATACAACACAATACAATACAAGACAAGACAATACAACGCAATACAATACAACACAACACAACATAAGACAACACAATACAATGCAGTACGACACAAGACAATTCAATACAACACAATACAATACAACACAATACAATACAATTCACAACCGACCTTGCGTGACACGACTGTGACATGACAATACAACACAACGCAACACAATACAACACAACACAATACAAGACAATACAACACAAGAGAACACAATACAATACAATACAACACAAGACAATACACAAAGAAACACGAAGCACATACCGACCTTGCGTGACACGACTGTGACACGACAATACAATACAACACAACACAACACAATACAAGACAAGACAAGACAAGACAATACAACACAACACAACACAACACAACACAACACAATACAACACAACACAACACAACACAAAACACAATACAAGACAATACAACACAAGACAATACACAAACAAACACGAAGCACATACTGACCTTGCGTCACACGACTGTGACACGACAATACAATACAACACAACACAATACAATACAAGACAAGACAACACAAGAGAACACAGGACAACACAATGCAATATAAGACAACACAACACAACACAACACAATACAAAACAATACAACACAAGACAATACACAAACACGAAGCACATAGTGACCTTGCGTGACACGACAATACTATACAATACAATACAATACAATACAATACAATACAATACAACACAAGACAACACAAGACAACACAATACAAGACAACACAACACAACACAAGACAACACAACACAATACAACACAATACAAGACAAGACAACACAACACAAGACAATACAACACAAGAGAACACAACACAACACAATACAAGACAATACAACACAAGACAATACACAAACAAACGCGAAGCACATACTGACCTTGCGTCACACGACTGTGACACGACAATACAATACAATACAACACAACACAACACAACACAACACAATACAATACAATACAATACAAGACAAGACAACACAAGAGAACACAGGACAACACAATGCAATATAAGACAACACAACACAACACAATACAAAACAATACAACACAAGACAATACACAAACACGAAGCACATAGTGACCTTGCGTGACACGACAATACTATACAATACAATACAATACAACACAAGACAACACAAGACAACACAACACAAGACAACACAACACAACACAACACAAGACAACACAACACAACACAATACAAGACAATGGTGGTGGTGGTGTGTCCATCGAGATCGATGATGACCATCGTTGTCATCCAGATGGGGGATGGGGGATGGGGGGAGGGTGGTGGTGTGGTGGTGTGGTGGGGGGGAGGATGCTCATGAATCTATCTGTGACAATACAACACAAGACAATACACAAACAAACGCGAAGCACGTACTGACCTTGCGTCACACGACTGTGGGTCCAGACAAAAGGCTGTGTCCTCTTGCGCCACCTGTACACCACGACAGCCACGCCCACCATGCCAAGGGACAGCACTGCGGTTGGAATGGCGACCACCATGATGACGTACCCTTTGTCGCGGTACCAGGGCGTTGGAGGATCTGTGGGTGGGTGATTTATTTATTTATTTATTTATCTGTTTATTTATTTATTTGTTTGTTTATTTATCTATCTATTTATCTGTTTACTTATCTATTTATTTATGTATCTATCAATTTATCTATTTGTTCATTTACTTATTCATTTATTTATCTGTTTATTTATTTACTTATTAATTCATTTACTTATCTGTTTATTTATCTACCTATTTATTTATTTATTTATCTATCTATTTACTTATTTATATATTTACTTATTCATTTATTTGTTTATTTATTTGTTTATTTATCTATATATCTATTTATTTATTTATCGGCATAATAACTATTATTAGTGTTAGTGTGTTGATGGTGGTGAAGAAGAAGAAGATGGTGATGAGGAGGAGGAGGAGGAGGAGGAGGACGATGACTTGTTTCGTCAGCATCAGTATCGTCATCATCATCATCTTCTTTTTCATCACCAGCAACACACCCGCACAAATATCATTTATTGTGCTGATACTACTTCTACTGCTGCTACTGCTGCTGCTTCAGCAACGATAATAATAACGATCATACTAATAATACAATGCAAACATCTCTCTCCCCCCATCTCTCTCAGTTAATCACACACACACACACACACACACACACACACACACACACACACACTCACACACACACCACCACCACCACCACCACCCGACCCTCATCTCCAACCAACTCTATTCCCCCACCCCCCACCCCGCCCCAACACCTAAGCCTCCCACCCCCAACCCAAAGCCCACCCCCACCCCCCACCGCCAAACCCCCCCCCCCCATCCACCCCAACCCCCACCGCCAAGCCCCCCCCCCCATCCACCCCAACCCCCAGCCCCCAAACCACCCCAAGCCCCCCCCCCCAACCCCCACCCCACCTCCCGTCCCCCCAACCCCCAGCCCCCCACTCCTAGCCCCCAAACCCCTACCCCCATCCTTCCACCCCCCAACCCTCCACCTCCAAGCCCCCCAACAACCGCCAACCCTCCACCCCCAAGCCCCCCCCCCCAAGCCCCAGCCCCCCAACCTCCCCCCCCAATCCCCCCAAGCCCCCCATGCCCCCCCCACCCCCACCCCCACCCCCAAGCTCACCTCGCACGCTGAGAGACAGAGTGACGAACGCGGACCCGTGGTCGTTGTCAGCCAGGCAGCGGTACAGGCCTTGGTGTTGTGGTCCCACTTGCCTGAGTTCGAGCCTGCCCTCTGCACCGACCGTCATGCTGTGCTGGTCCGACGTCACCTGTCGTGTGTGTGTGTAGGTGGAGGGGGGTTGGGGGTGCGGCGGGGTGGGGGGGGGGGGGGGTGGAGGGTGGTAGGGGGGGGGTGGGGGGGGGGGGATTTGTTATGTATCATATAGTCAGCAAAGTGAGAGCTGTCATCTACAGTCATTTACAGATTAGTCTTTTGTGGACATCGACTGTCAAACGTGGTGGTGAGACTGTACTGGCTCTTAGTGCTGCAGCCTTTGGGGGGAATGGGGGGAGGGGGCGGGGGGCGGCGGGGGGGGGGGGGGGGGGCTAGTTGGCCTTTGCCTGGAACCATTCCCATCCCCGAATGCCCTAAATCCCCTCTTGGCCGAGAGAGTGGGTGGGGATGTAACTCAGGCAAGACAATCTCCACTATGATCAAGTTCTAGCCTTGATAGTTGGGGACAGTAGTTACCTCCCCTGCTGTTCTGCTGGTTAAATTTGGACACGACTTATAATCATATACTTACAGTCAGGAGAGAGAGAGTATTGGGTTCAAAAGTTATGGGTGATATTGTTTGCGTTGAAAAGCCATGCTGGAGACGTTTTTCTTTTTCTTTTTTTTTTTTTTTTTTGTGTGTTTTGTTTGTTTGTTTGTTTGTTTGATTTTTTTTTTGTTTTTTGTTTTGCTTTGTTTTGTTTTGTATTTTTTTAAACAGCGACAACCTACTTTGACACATTCTTTTTTTTCACTTTCTTATATATATATATATATATATATAGAGAGAGAGAGAGAGAGAGAGAGAGAGAGAGAGAGACAGAGAGAACAAGGGGTGTAACTCACATAGTAAAAAGCTAGTGTAACATACATATGTTAGAGGAATGGTGGAGATAGGAGTGGTGGTTGTGTGTGTGTGTGTGTGTGTGTGTGTGTGTGTGTGTGTGTGTGTGTGCATACCGTAAAGAAGAATACAACGCAACGCAACGCAACACAGCACAATAGTACAATACAGCACAGCACAACACAACACAGCAAAACACAGCACAACATACAACAGAAAAGCGCAACACAATACAACGCAACGCAACACAGCGCAGCATAGCACAGCACAACATAACAAAACAGAGTACAGCACAGCTCAGCACAACACGACACAATACAGTAAAGCACAGCACAACAGAACACAGCACGACACAGCACAGCACAGCAAAACACAGCAAAGCAAAGCAAAGCACAACACAACTCAGCGAAGCACAACACAACACAGCACAGCAAACCAAAGTAAAGCAAAGCATGGCACAACACAGACACAACATAACACAGACATCGACATCGACCCCACAATAACACCACAATACCACAACCACAACAATAATCACTACAACAGCAACCACAATAACAACACAGACACAACACAACACAACACAACACAACACAACACCGACATCGACACGACAATACCACAACCACAACAATAATCACTACAACAACAACCACAATAACAACACAGACACAACACAACACAGACATCGACATCGACCCCACAATAACACCACAATACCACAACCACAACAATTATCACTACAACAGCAACCACAATAACAACACAGCACATACACAAACACAACACAGCACTGTGTTTTCGACAACTGTTGTTTGTGTTGTTTGTTTTGTTTTTGTTTTTTTGTTTTTTTTTGTTTTTTTGGGGGGTTGGTTTGTTTGTTTGTTGTTTGTTGTTGTTGTTTTTAAAATAAGTGACTGTCTACCTTCTTCCACACCACGGAACAGTCTGGGCGACAGTGAGCAGTGCACGTGACTCTCGCTGACTCCCCCGAGGTCAAGGTCATTGAATGTCCTGGTGGGTTCAAGGTCAGATCCGAAGCGGATGGTTTCCCTGAGAAACGTAGGAGAAACGAAAAGTCCGTCAACAGTCGCTTCGTTGTTGTTTGCTCTCACACACACACACACACACACACACACACACACTGAACCCAGTCTCAGTCTCGCCCTTTCTCTCAAGGTTTGACTGGAAAATCAAACTGAGCGTCTAGTCTTTCAGATGAGACAAACCGAGGTCCCGTGTGCAGCATTGAAAAAACGGAACCCATGGCTCAATAGGTGTTTGTCCTCTGGGGAAAAGTTTGTAAAAGACGTCCGCTTTGATAGATACATGCATATATATTATACACTCAAGGCCTGACTAAGTGTGTTGGGTTGGAAACAAAAGCGTAGCTTCTCCGGCAGGTGTTCCGTTGGAAGAACTCTCCACTCAAATGGGTAGTACACAAACAAATATGCCATGCATTCAAAGCCTGAAAAGCGCGTTGGATTAAGCTGCTGCCGGTTAGGCATCCGCTTAGAAAAACGTGGTGTAGCGTACATTTATGGATTTGTCTTAGCGCAGTGACAAGGCAAGGCAAGAAGTTTTTTTTTTGTTTTTTTTTGGGTTTTTTGCTGCCCCGTCAACTGCCCCGTTTCAGTGGCATTACTCCCACGCGGCTTATTCCGAGTCACCCATACACGGCCACACCCGGGTTCGTCCATCACATTCCCAGCGTCGGCAGTCCACAGGGAACCAGCGATGTTAGGTCGCCAGGAGGCCACACACCAGAGGAGACCCTGCACTACTGCTGATCGAGTCACTTCGGTGGTGTTCAGTGGTGTCTGTTCTGATTTAACTTACTCAGGACACCACCTACTAAGACCCTTACTGACGACAAGAATGGCTTAGTCGCAGAGCCAGACTGAGTGAGCGTCCCTCCCCAGAGTGGAGACTGCCACCACGTCCCTCCAACGGCAGTCCCCCATGAATCTGCTGACACTGAGCACCATGACATGACTCACCCAAGCACGAAAGTGGAAGGGTATCGAAACTGAGGTCACCATGACAGCAGGGCATGAAAGGGCACAGACTAGAAGTGTATTTCATGTACCGTGCCTGCGGGTACAGAAACATTGTACATCAACGTCTCTGACACACATTATAATAAAACAAAAAGAGTGATGTCAAAAAGTGAACAAATAACAAAAGTCCCCACACGAGCAAGCAGGCAATTACACATCAACAATAACTTTCCAACCAGACGGGTACAACAGCCGATGGACTTTCAATCTGAGGATCCCAGGTTCGAATCTCGGAAACGGCGCCTGGTGGGTAAAGGGTGGAGATTTTTCCGTTCTTCCAGGTCAACATAATATATGTGCAGA
>NC_134909.1:8884087-8889087 GCF_041734735.1 Babylonia areolata | reverse complement strand
TTTCTGTGTGCATGAGCAAGGTGGCACGACAGGCAAGTCGGCCTGTCAAGAGTGTTGGAAAAAAATAATAGTCCACTAAGCTGTGTAGGAGAAAGACTTTATATTTTAACTCACTCAGTACGGCCAGTCCTCTCTTCTCCTCTACACAGACCCCTCGGATGTCCAGTGGGTGTCTGAATGACTCAAGCTTTAGCTTCCGTCCTCAGAATTGTGGTATCTTTGTCAACATTCACCTCTTCAGTATAAGAACCTTCCGCTTGCAATATTTTGATGATGGTAATTGGGGTGAAACGCTGTTAACGTCGTCTCTTTCAGCGTTCGTATGGAAAGAGAGTCAATTAAGAGAAAGAGTCAAACACAGGAAGGGGGGGAAATGGAGACAGAGACACTGGCAGAGAGACAGAAAGAGGAAGGGAGAGACAGAGACAGAGACCCTGTCAAAGAGACAGAAAGAGAATGGGAGAGACAGAGATACTGTCAAATAGACAGAAAGAGGAGAGACAGAGACACTGGCAAAGAGACAGAGACACTGGCAGAGAGACAGAAAGAGAAAAGGGAGACAGAGACACTGTCAGAGAGACAGAAAGAGGAAGCGAGAGACAGAGACACTGTCAAAGAGACAGAAAGAGAATGGGAGAGATAGAGATACTCTCAAAGAGACAGAAAGAGGAGAGACAGAGACACTTTCAAGGGGAGAGAAAGAGGAAGGGAGAGACAGAGACACTGGCAGAGAGACAGAAAGAGGAGAGACAGAGACACTGGCAAAGAGAAAGAAAGAGGATGGGGGAGACAGAGACACTGATATCGAGACAGAAAGAGGAAAGAGAGACAGAGATACTGGCAAAGAGACAGAAAGAGGATGGGGGAGACAGAGACACTGATATCGAGACAGAAAGAGGAAAAGAGAGACAGAGACACTGTCAAAGAGACAGAAAGAGGAAGGGGAGAGACAGAGATACTGGCAAAGAGACAGAAAGAGGATGGGGGAGACAGAGACACTGATATCGAGACAGAAAGAGGAAAGAGAGACAGAGACACTGACAGAGAGACAGAAAGAGGAAAGAGAGACAGAGATACTGGCAAAGAGACAGAAAGAGGAAAGAGAGACAGAGACACTGATATCGAGACAGAAAGAGGAAAGAGAGACAGAGACACTGGCAAAGAGAAAGAAAGAGGAAAGAGAGACAGAGACACTGGTAGAGAGACAGAAAGAGGAAGGGGAGAGAAAGAGACACTGCCAAAGAGAAAGAAAGAGGAAGGGGAGAGACAGAGACACTGGCAGAGAGACAGAAAGAGGAAAGAGAGACACAGACACTGGCAAAGAGACAGAAAGAGGAAGAGGAGAGACAGAGACACTGTCAAAGAGAAAGAAAGAGGAAGCGAGAGACAGAGACACTGTCAAAGAGAAAGAAAGAGGAAAGAGAGACAGAGACACTGGCAAAGAGATAGAAAGAGGACGGGGAGAGAGACACAGCCAAAGAGAAAGAAAGAGGAAGCGAGAGACAGAGACACTGGCAAAGAGACAGAAAGGGGAGAGACAGAGACACTGGCAGAGAGACAGAAAGAGAAAAGGGAGACAGAGACACTGTCAGAGAGACAGAGAGAGGAAGCGAGAGACAGAGACAGAGACACTGTCAAAGAGACAGAAAGAGAATGGGAGAGACAGAGATACTGTCAAATAGACAGAAAGAGGAGAGACAGAGACACTTTCAAAGAGACAGAAAGAGGAGAGACAGAGACACTGGCAAAGAGACAGAAAGAGGAAGGGAGAGACAGAGACACTGATATCGAGATAGAAAAAGGAAAGAGAGACAGAGATACTGGCACAGAGACAGAAAGAGGAAGGGAGAGACAGAGACAAAGACACTGTCAAAGAGACAGAAAGAGAATGGGAGAGACAGAGATACTGGCAAAGAGACAGAAAGAGGACGGGGAGAGACAGAGACACTGACAAAGAGACAGAAAGAGGAAAGAGAGACAGAGACACTGGCAAAGAGACAGAAAGAGGACGGGGAGAGACAGAGATACTGGCAAAGAGATAGAAAGAGGAAGGGAGAGACAGAGACACTGTCAAAGAGACAGAAAGAGAATGGGAGAGACAGAGATACTGTCAAATAGATAGAAAGAGGAGAGGCAGAGACAATGGCAAAGAGACAGAGATACTGGCAAAGAGAAAGAAAAAGGAAAGAGAGACAGAGATACTGGCAAAGAGACAGAAAGGAGAAAGAGATACTGGAAAGAGACAGAAAGATGAAGGGAGAGACAGAGACACTGATATCGAGAAAGAAAGAGGAAAGAGAGACAGATACACTGGCAAAGAGACAGAAAGAGGAAGAGGAGAGACAGAGACACTGCCAAAGAGACAGAAAGAGGAAGAGGAGAGACAGAGACACTGCGAAAGAGACAGAAAGGAGAAAGAGAGACAGAGACACTGCCAAAGAGTCAGAAAGGAGAAAGAGAGACAGAGACACTGCCAAAGAGTCAGAAAGGAGAAAGAGAGACAAAGACACTGCCAAATAGACAGAAAGAGGAAGAGGAGAGACAGAGACACTGCCAAAGAGACAGAAAGGAGAAAGAGAGACAGAGACACTGTCAAAGAGACAGAAAGAGGAAAGAGAGACAGAGACACTGCCAAAGAGTCAGAAAGAGGAAAGAGAGACAGAGACACTGCCAAAGAGACAGAAAGAGGGAGAGGAGAGACAGAGACACTGCCAAAGAGACAGAAAGGAGAAAGAGAGACAGAGACACTGCCAAAGAGTCAGAAAGAAGAAAGAGAGACAGAGACACTGCCAAAGAGACAGAAAGAGGAAGAGGAGAGACAGAGACACTGTCAAAGAGACAGAAAGAGGAAAGAGAGACAGAGACACTGTCAAAGAGACAGAAAGAGGAAAGAGAGACAGAGACACTGCCAAAGAGAAAGAAAGAGAAAGCGAGAGACAGAGACACTGGCAAAGAGACAGAAAGAGGAAGGGGAGAGACAGAGACACTGTCAAAGAGACAGAAAGAGGAAAGAGAGACAGAGACACTTTCAAAGAGACAGAAAGAGGACGGGGAGAGACAGAGACACTGCCAAAGAGACAGAAAGAGGAAGGGGAGAGACAGAGACACTGGTAAAGAGACAGAAAGAGGAAAGAGAGACAGAGATACTGGTAAAGAGACAGAAAGAGGAAGGGGGGGGAGACAGAGACACTGACAGAGAGACAGAAAGAGGACGGGGAGAGACAGAGATACTGGCAAAGAGACAGAAAGAGGACGGGGAGAGACAGAGACACTGGCAAAGAGACAGAAAGAGGAAAGAGAGACAGAGACACTGCCAAAGAGAAAGAAAGAGGAAGAGGAGAGACAGAGACACTGTCAAAGAGAAAGAAAGAGGAAAGAGAGACAGAGACACTGCCAAAGAGACAGAAAGAGGAAGGGGAGAGACAGAGACACTGGCAAAGAGACAGAAAGAGGAAAGAGAGACAGAGACACTGGCAAAGAGACAGAAAGAGGAAAGAGAGACAGAGACACTGATATCGAGACAGAAAGAGGAAAGAGAGACAGAGATACTGGCAAAGAGACAGAAAGAGGACGGGGAGAGACAGAGATACTGGCAAAGAGACAGATAGAGACAGAGACAGACAGAGACAGAGAGCTGCGGATACGGATACGGATACGGATGTTTTACTCAATGATTATAGGCCATGGACCTTCATGAAGGGGGTGATGTGAACAAGTAATATAGAGGTTTGAATAACACAATTACCAACTTTTTTCTTCTTTTTTTTCTTTCTTTTTTTTTTCCCCCATCTTCTGCATAAACAAGCCTGAATCACACGTTGTGCTTATTTTTGAAAGGTGTATATATAACGGATTCCTTAGTAAATGATATCAACATCCATAATCTGAACACGGGGGGTTGCCTATAACAGTTTGATAGACAGAGAGAGACAGGCAGAGACAGAGACAGAGAGACAGAAATAGAGAGAAACAGAGACACAGACACAGATACAGAGAGAAACAGAAACAGAGACAGACAGACAGACAGACAGAGAGGGACAGAGACAGGCAAAGACAAAGACAGACAGAAACAGAGACAGACAGATACAGACAGACAGAAACAGAGACAGACAGAGACAGACAGACAGGGACAGAGACAGGCAAAGACAAAGACAGAAACAGAGACATACAGAGACAGAGACAGGCAAAGACAAAGACAGGCAGAGACAGAGACAGACAGAGACACAGACAGACACAGACACAGACAGAGACAGACAGAGGCAGACAGTGACACAGACAGAGACACAGACAGAGGCAGACAGAGACAGACAGAGACACAGACACAGACAGACACAGACAGAGGCAGACAGAGACAAACACAGACACAGACAGAGGCAGACAGACACAGACAGAGACAGAGGCAGACAGAGACAGACACAGACAGAGGCAGACAGAGACAAACACAGACACAGACAGAGGCAGACAGACACAGACACAGACAGAGGCAGACAGAGGCAGACAGAGACAGACAGAGACACAGACAGAGGCAGACAGAGACACAGACAGAGGCAGACAGACACAGACAGACACAGACAGAGGCAGACAGAGACAAACACAAACACAGACAGAGGCAGACAGACACAGACACAGACACAGACAGAGGCAGACAGAGACAGACACAGACACAGACAGAGGCAGACAGACACAGACACAGACAGAGGCAGACAGACACAGACAGAGGCAGACAGACACAGACAGAGGCAGACAGAGACAAACACAAACACAGACAGAGGCAGACAGACACAGACACAGACAGAGGCAGACAGAGACAGACACAGACACAGACAGAGGCAGACAGACACAGACACAGACAGAGGCAGACAGACACAGACACAGACAGAGACAGAGGCAGACAGAGACAGATACAGACAGAGACAGACACAGACAAAGGCAGACAGAGACAGACAGAGACAGAGGCAGACAGAGACAGATACAGACAGAGACAGACACAGACAAAGGCA
>NC_134909.1:8796587-8871587 GCF_041734735.1 Babylonia areolata | reverse complement strand
AATGACAAACCGTGGTTGTCCCCCCATGTGCAGTAGCACAAACGCACTTTTGCGCACTGGAAAAGAGCCCGTGGCGACAAAAGGGTTTGTCCTCTGGCAAAACTATGTAGCTGTGTGTGTGTGTGTGTGTGTGTGTGTGTGTGTGTGTGTGTGTGTGTGTGTGCGTGGGTGGGTGGGTGTGGCTGTATATGCTTCTCTCTCTCTCTCTCTCTCTCTCTCTCTCTCTGTCTCTGTCTCTCTCCCCTCTTCTCTCCTGAGTTACCGAAGCACATGTGTATTTGTGGTGACAGATACAGGCACAGAATACTTTATTTTCTCAAAAAGAGAAGTTTACTACATAAACAATGCACAGCATGAATACATTTATATATATATATATATAAATCCTTAGATGCTAAGATAGTTACGCCAATCTCATTATTCATTGAAGTCCTCTATGACAGGAACACAGAGGTAGATATGCATGCACACTCAAAGGGCGGTTGTGTTGTGGGTTTTGGTGAGGCATCTGTTGAGTAGAGGTGGGTTGGGTATAATTATATAATTATGGGTTTCGTGTTTGAACGCAGTGACACCCTCCTTGAGATACTGAAAAAGGAGACTGATACAGTGTTGAGTTGTGTTGTGTTGTGTTGTGTTGTGTTGTCTTGTCTTGTTTTGTCTTGTCTTGTCTGGTTTTGTGTTGTGTTGTGTTGTGTTGTCTTGTCTGGTTTTGTGTTGTGTTGTGTTGTCTTGTCTGGTTTTGTGTTGTGTTGTGTTGTCTTGTCTGGTTTTGTGTTGTGTTGTTTTGTGTTGTCTTGTCTTGTCTGGTTTTGTGTTGTGTTGTCTTGTCTGGTTTTGTGTTGTGTTGTGTTGTCTTGTCTTGTCTGGTTTTGTGTTGTGTTGTGTTGTCTTGTCTGGTTTTGTGTTGTGTTGTCTTGTCTTGTCTGGTTTTGTGTTGTGTTGTCTTGTCTGGTTTTGTGTTGTGTTGTGTTGTCTTGTCTGGTTTTGTGTTGTGTTGTCTTGTCTGGTTTTGTGTTGTGTTGCCTTGTCTTGTCTGGTTTTGTGTTGTGTTGCCTTGTCTTGTCTGGTTTTGTGTTGTCTTGTCTTGTCTGGTTTTGTGTTGTGTTGTCTTGTCTGGTTTTGTGTTGTGTTGTGTTGTGTTGTCTGGTTTTGTGTTGTGTTGTGTTGTCTTGTCTGGTTTTGTGTTGTCTTGTCTTGTCTGGTTTTGTGTTGCCTTGTCTTGTCTGGTTTTGTGTAGTGTTGTCTTGTCTGGTTTTGTGTTGTGTTGTGTTGTGTTGTGTTGTCTTGTCTTGTCTGGTTTTGTGTTGTGTTGTGTTGTCTTGTCTTGTCTGGTTTTGTGTTGTGCTGTCTTGTCTGGTTTTGTGTTGTGCTGTCTTGTCTGGTTTTGTGTTGTGTTGTGTTGTCTGGTTTTGTGTTGTGTTGTGTTGTGTTGTCTTGTCTGGTTTTGTGTTGTGTTGTCTTGTCTTGTCTGGTTTTGTGTTGTCTTGTCTTGTCTGGTTTTGTGTTAGTTGTGTTGTGTTGTCTTTTCTTGTGTTGTGTTGTCTGGTTTTTGTGTTGTGTTGTGTTGTCTGGTTTTGTGTTGTGTTGTGTTGTCTTGTCTTGTCTGGTTTTGTGTTGTGGTGTTTTGTTTGTGTTTGTGGATGTGGTGAGGTGTGTGATGTTTGTGTTGTGTTTGTGATGTGGTGTTTTGTGTTGTGTTTGTGGATGTGGTGAGGTGTGTAATGTTTGTGTTGTGTCTGTGATGTGGTGTTTTGTTTTGTGTTTGTGGATGTGGTGAGGTGTGTAATGTTTTGTGTTGTGTTTGTGATGTGTTGTTTTGTTTTGTGTTTGTGTTGTGGTGAGGTGTGTAATGTTTTGTGTTGTGTTTGTGATGTGGTGTGGTGTGTTGTGTTGTGTTTGTGGATGTGGTGAGGTGTGTAATGTTTGTGTTGTGTTTGTGATGTGGTGTGTTATGCAAAGTTTTGTGTTGTGTTGTGCTGTAATGTGTTTGTGATGTGGTGTGGTGTGTGATGTTTATGTTGTGTTTGTGATGTGGTGTGGTGTGTGATGTTTGTGTTGTGTTTGTGATGTGGTGTGGTGTGTAATGTTTTGTGTTGTGTTGTGTTTGTGATGTGGTGTGGTGTGTAATGTTTGTGTTGTGTTGTGTTTGTGATGTGGTGTGGTGTGTAATGTTTGTGTTGTGTTTGTGATGTGGTGTGGTGTGTGATGTTTGTGTTGTGTTGTGTTTGTGATGTGGTGTGGTGTGTAATGTTTTGTGTTGTGTTGTGTTTGTGATGTGGTGTGGTGTGTGATGTTTTGTGTTGTGTTGTGTTTGTGATGTGGTGTGGTGTGTAATGTTTTGTGTTGTGTTGTGTTTGTGATGTGGTGTGGTGTGTGATGTTTTGTGTTGTATTGTGTTAGTGATGTGGTGTGGTGTGTGATGTTTTGTGTTGTGTTGCGTTTGGGATGTGGTGTAGTGTGTAATGTTTGTGTTGTGTCTCCGTTTGTGTTGTGTTCTTGATGTGGTGTGGTGTGTAATGTTTGTGTTGTATTGTGTTTGTGATGTGATGTGGTGTGCGATGTTTTGTGTTGTATTGTGTTTGTGATGTGGTGTGTTGTGTAATGTTTTATGTTGTATTGTGTTTGTGATGTGATGTGGTGTGTAATGTGTTGTGCTGTGCTCTGTTGTGTTGTGTTGTGTTGTGCTGTGCTCTGTTGTGTTGTGTTGTGTTGTGCTCTGTTGTGCTGTGTTGTGTTGTGCTGTGCTCTGTTGTGTTGTGTTGTGTTGTGCTCTGTTGTGTTGTGTTGTGTTGTGTTGTGTTGTGTTGTGCTCTGTTGTGTTGTGTTGTGTTGTGTTGTGTTGTGCTGTGCTGTGCTCTGTTGTGTTGTGTTGTGCTGTGTTGTGTTGTGCTGTGTTGTGTTGTGTTGTGCTGTGCTGTGCTCTGTTGTGTTGTGTTGTGCTGTGTTGTGTTGTGTTGTGCTGTGTTGTGTTGTGTTGTGCTGTGCTGTGCTCTGTTGTGTTGTGTTGTGCTGTGTTGTGTTGTGTTGTGCTGTGCTATGCTGTGCTGTGCTGTGCTGTGCTCTGTTGTGCTGTGTTGTGCTGTGCTGTGTTGTGTTGTGCTCTGTTGTGTTGTGTTGTGTTGTGCTGTGCTGTGCTGTGCTATGCTGTGCTGTGCTGTGCTGTGTTGTGCTGTGCTCTGTTGTGTTGTGTTGTGCTGTGCTGTGCTGTGCTATGCTGTGTTGTGCTGTGCTCTGTTGTGCTGTGCTGTGTTGAGTTGTGTTGTGCTGTGCTCTGTTGTGTTGTGTTGTGCTGTGCTGTGTTGTGCTGTGCTGTGCTGTGCTGTGCTGTGCCGTTCTGTGCTGTACTCTGTTTTGTTGTGTTTTGCTGTGCTGTGCTGTGGTGTGCTGTGTTGTGCTTTGCTGTGTTGTGCTCTGTTGCGTTGCGTTGCGTTGTGTTGTGATGCGTTGTGTTGTGTTGTGCTGTGTTGTGCTGTGTTGCGTTGCGTTGTGTTGTGTTGTGTTGTGTTGTGTTGTGTTGTGCTGTGCTGTGCAGTGCTGTGTTGTGTTGTGTTGTGTTGTGCTGTGCTGTGTTGTGTTGTGTTGTGCTGTGCTGTGTTGTGTTGTGTTGTGTTGTGTTGTGCTGTGTTGTGTTGTGCTGTGCTGTGCTGTGCTGTGCTGTGTTGTGCTTTGCTGTGTTGTGCTTTGCTGTGTTGTGCTCTGTTGCATTGCGTTGCGTTGTGTTGTGTTGTGTTGTGCTGTGTTGTGTTGTGTTGTGCTGTGTTGTGTTGAGCTGTGCTGTGTTGTGTTGTGTTGTGTTGAGCTGTGCTGTGTTGTGTTGTGTTGTGTTGAGCTGTGCTGTGCTGTGTTGTGTTGAGCTGTGCTGAGCTGAGCTGTGCTGTGTTGTGTGGTGCTGTAGTGTGCTGTGTTGTCACAACAGATTGTGACAAAGCTACTGAATCACCAGAGTAGGTGTTTTGATAAGAAATGGGGGTTGGGAGACAGAAATGATAATAATCCAAATAATAATAATAATATCATTTATTTTCAGTCTAATTATCATCATCTTAGATGAACAGACTATATATAAATAAACGAACGGGGGTTGGGAGTGAGAAGTCAAAAGAAGAGGGGGATGGGAGGTGTTGGGGGTGGGGGGTTGCGGGGGGTGGATGGGCTGGAAGGTACAAAGTATGAGGCGAATGAGTCATCAGTTTCGTTCGAAGCATTTCGTTTTATGATTTAATTCTTCTCCCTCTTCTTCTTCTTCGTTCGTGGGCTGCAACTCCCACATTCACTCGTATGTACATGCGTGGGCTTTTACGTGCATGACCGTCTTTTCCCTGCCATGTAGGCAGCCATACTCCGTCAGTTTCGGGTGTGTGCATGCCGGGTATGTTCTTGTTTCCCGGTAACCCACCGAATACTGACATGAATTAGCAGGATCTTTAACGTGCGTATTTGATCTTTTGCTCAGTTGCGGTATACACATGAAGAGGTTTCAGACACTAATATCATCATCTTAGTTGAACAGACTATAAATAAGTGAACGAACGGGGTTTTTTTTCTTTCTTTCTCAAGGCCTGACAAAGCGCGTTGGGTTACGCTGCTGGTCAGGCATCTGCTTGGCAAATGTGGTGTAGCGTATATGGATTTGTCCGAACGCAGTGACGCCTCCTTGAGCTACTGAAACTGAAACTGACCTGGGAGATAGGAAAAAAATCTCCACCCTTTACCTGACCCCCACCAGGCGCCGTTACCGGGATTCGAACCCGGGACCCAACGCTTCAACCACTCGGCTATTGCGCCCGTCATTATAATTGAATGATACGAGATTAGAAAGAAGAAAAAAAAAAAAAATATATATATATATAGTGTAGGTTGCAGTTACACACACACACACACACACACACACACACACACACACACACACACACACACAATGCGCGCGCAATAGGAGGGGTGAGACAATAACATGGCGACAATGTACATGCAGTAACAGCAACAGAGCATTAATTAAAAGCAACCGGCTGACACAAGTTACTCCTGTGGACGTCTCAAGTTGAGCAAAATTACCCCTGTGAATTTACAAAATTACCCCTGTGAATGTAAGGAACAAAATTACCCCTGTGAACGTTACAAACATAATTACCCCTGTGAACGTAACGAACAAAATTACCCCTGTGAACGTAACGAACAAAATTACCCCTGTGAATTTACCAAATTACCCCTGTGAATGTAACGAACAAAATTACCCCTGTGAACGTAACGAACAAAATTACCCCTGTGAATTTACCAAATTACCCCTGTGAATTTACCAAATTACCCCTGTGAATGTCACAAACAAAATTACCCCTGTGACTGCTGTAACCGGCCGGAATAAAATTACCCCTGTGAATGTAACGAACAAAATTACCCCTGTGAATGTTCGTTAACGAACAAAATTACCCCTGTGAACGTAACGAACAAAATTACCCCTGTGAATGTAATGAACAAAATTACCCCTGTGAATTTACCAAATTACCCCTGTGAATGTAACAAACAAAATTACCCCTGTGAACGTAACGAACAAAATTACCCCTGTGAATTTACCAAATTACCCCTGTGAATGTAAGGAACAAAATTACCCCTGTGAACGTAACGAACAAAATTACCCCTGTGAACGTAACGAACAAAATTACCCCCGCGAATTTACCAAATTACCCCTGTGAATGTAACGAACAAAATTACCGGAACAAAATTACTTCTCACAGTAACAATGGATTGGAAAAGTAACAACCGAGATTACTCCTGCTGAACTGAAGTAACAAGCGAAATTACACACTTGTGGGAGTAACAATTAATTAAATGAAATCAACCCCTGTGCATGTGGAAGGGAAAAGAGAAATTAACTCCTATTTGAAGAAACACGAAATTGGAATTATCCCCCCTCCCGCACCCCCTGTCAGTGCGCAGCGACGCGCTCTCCCAGGAGAGAGCAGCCCAAATTTCACACGGCAGAGAAATCTGTATAAATTGTGACTGCAAAAACTGAAACTGAAGCCAGAGTATTACAAATACAAATAGAAATACAAATACAAATAAAAAGAGAGAAAAACCACCTCACGTGGAGATACTAATTAAACAAGCTGAAGTACCTCCCCCTTTTTTTTTGGAAGTAACACAAAAACCGGCAAACGAAATTATGCCTGTCCAAGTATTGTAACAATTTAAGCGATTGTCTGCAATTATACCTCGGTGAAAGTAACATTTAAAGCGATGGAAATTACGCGGGTAGAAGTACTACGCAACTGAATTAATTCACTTCGGTGGAAGAAAGAACTGAAATTACCCCCCTTCGAAAGTAACAAGTAAGGAAACCACGGTGGAAGTAAGACGTTCAATTACTTGATCCCTGTGGAAGTAACAAGCAAACTCACTCCGGTTTAAAAAAAAAAAAAAAAAAAAAAGAAGAAGTGTACGTGCGTGTGTGTTTATGGATAGAGATTGATTGATCGTTCGATTGATCTATTTATTGCCTCAAGTTATCACACGGATTAACCCCACACCTACCCACCCACATTCCCTGCCCTCACCTTAACTGAACCCGGTGCCCGGCCCAAAACATCACACTCACTAACCCGCCCCCCTCCCCTCCCCGCCCACAATCCTCCCAACAACCATGTGAACGGTCGTTAAACTGGAGAACCCCATGCACTTCGCACTGCATAATCATCGGACTATTACTGTCACCATATTTCCATCCTGTCACATTGTTTCTCGATCTATGACTCAAAGGAGTCATGGGGGGAAAAAAATCGTCATTGCAACCACTTCCTCACCCCCTTGCCCCGACGACGCAGACTATCACGTGATGTGAGACATGTGATAAGTCACGTGACTCGCTTGTGTCATCAACTTTCCGGCTGTTTCCTACAAGAGCAAGCCACTCGCTCGCTACAGCACGCACAGGTAATTTGGCTGCGAAAAGTTTGGAGGTAAGCCGAATTTCGCTTCACAGCGAGTATTATTTAGTAACTGACAACATTGCTGTTATTTTTTTCTGTGCATGTTCGGAGTTTCGACTGCGAAGAAATGGTGTAACTTGAAGATAACCACCTTTGTTAGTCGCAGCGATGATCGTTTTTATTTTTAACTTCCCGTCAATGCTTTCGACAAGGCCAGCAATCATGATTACATTTTGTCCCTTTTTCCATAAAAAAATTCAAATGCAGCATTTGTATAGCATTTGGTATGTATATATTGATTAATGGAATAATGTATTTGATTCTTCTTATTTTATTTTTCTTCACTAGAAGGAAAGACCATAGGTCGAGTTTCATTGTATACAAGAGTCAAACGAACGTTAGCATTGACAGTTTACGCCCTTGATTCACCCCACCCCCTTGCGGTACTCGATCGTCCCAACACACACACACACACACACACACACACATCGCAACATGCAATGCACCACACACAAACACGCACACACTTGTAAACACACACACACTTGTAAACATACACACACACTTGTAAACAAACACACACACACACACACACACACACACACACACACACAGAGTTAGGTACTGGGTCTACAATTTCATAACAAGAAAGACTGTGCAGTATATATATATATATATATATATATATATATATATATATATATATATATATTATGTACATTTGTTGAAGTTGAATTCCATTTTATAGATCTGTACATGTTCATTGTTTCTGGATATGCATATTATGTTCAGTCTGATTATGTTTATGCAGCAGTCTGTCTACTCAACTATCAGATCAGAAATATGATCATCCAAAAGATATTAGACAATAATCTAAAACCAAGTAGCTTATTAGAAGGCGAAGATTGTTGAAAATAAAAACCACTTCCATGTGTGTAATTGTCTTTTACTTATCGGTTTCATGGCAATAAACTATAAAGGAAGAAGAGTTAAGTCAAACACAAAATATTACAGGTACAACCATAAATTAAGACATATATGCATACACACACATAGACACATTTTATACACATACACCACACACACACACTCTCTCTCTTTCTCTCTCGCACACACACACACACACACACACACACACACACACACGCACGCACGTACGCGCACACACACACACACACACACACACACACACACACACACAAACACACACACACAGCCCCTCCACCACCAGCTTTACCCTTGCCCCATCTCTCCCCCACATTACCCACATAGTGTGATATAATACACACAGTCACTGATTCTTAAACACTGATTTACTGAGAAACAGATACCTCAAGAAGAGATTCATGAACTTCAGAATGTTCCTATTTCACCCACAAATTGCCTTGAACATTACTAAGGAGGTAGGTGGAAGAATGATTTAGATGCTTACCTGCCAATCCACTCAAATGTCCGTGAGGGTGTGGGTTTGAATCCTAGTCTCACCCAAGTGTAAGATAATGAGCCTTCCGTGGCTCCCTCATTGTAGATTAGAAATAATGACTGCTCCCGTAGAGTGCATGCTTGAGACAATAAACTACACTACAAGAACCCGACACCAGCCTGAAGACTGTTAAACCATTTCTACTCTTTTCTGTTAGGCAGCTCAGCTCCAGCTTAGATAGTACCTACTAACTTTACACCAAGTTTGACTGTGAAAAATCAAACTGGGCATCCAGTCATTGGAAGGAGACGATAAAGTGAGGTGCCATGTGCAGCACACACTTTGTGCACTGGAAAAGAACCCATGGCAACATTTATCAGTGTTGTCCTCTGGCAAGATTCTCTAGAAGAATATATATATATATATATATATATATATATATATATATATGGTTAGATATATAGATAGGTAGGTAGGTAGATAGGTAGGTAGGTAGGTAGATCATGCGCATGTATTCAAGGCCAAGGTGCATTCGGTTATGCTACTGATCAAGAATCTGCCTAACAGATGACTGTGGTGTAGCATAATTATATATATATATGTGTGTGTGTGTGTGTGTGTGGATCTGTCCGAACACAGTGATGTCTCTTTGACAGACTGAACTTTATGTGACCATTTTCCACTTTCTTCTTTTTTTTCTTTTAATTTTCCCCCCTCTATTATTAGTAGTAGTACTAGTAGTAGTAGTAGCAGTGGTAGTATAGGTAGTATTAGTAGTAGTACCATTACCACTACTACTGCTAAGTAAAAAAAATAAAATAAATAATAATAATAATAGTAAAATAAGAAAGAAGACAGAAAGAACAAAACAACACCACAGCCAGAAAAACAAATACACATGATAAAACGGACACTTCACACACACACACAAACAAATGCACTTGCATATATATGCACATGTGCACAGATACTGTTTCAGTGAAGTTCAGCAGAGATGTTAAATGCATATGTGGAGAATCTATTTCAAGCAAACACATACTCTTTGAATGTCAGAGTCTGAAATTGTTTTTACCAGACTTCTCGGAAAATTCTTTTGAATGTATTTTTGACAATTTCAAGATGTTATCTGCTGTTGCAGAAGGTTTGCTGCATAGTCCAATTGGACATTTGTTATAGTTGTTACAGTTGTTTGATGTTAGCGTTTCCTTCTATATTGTGCCTATGTCTCCCCTTTTAATGTCTTATTTTTTTCCAATGCGCTGTATCTTCCCCCCCCCCCCCAATTCCCCCACTCACACACACACACATACACACATATGCGCACACACACATACACACACATCATTCATCACCCTCTGCCCAATACCGTTCCCCCCCTCCACGCTCCACGCTCCGCCCTCCAACCCCCCACCCCCCCCCCCCACCCCCTTTTTTTTTTTTTTTTTTGTCTAATATCACTTAAAGTGGAAGACGTTAAACTGAAGACTACTACTACTACTGTTTCAGTGACCTCCACAAAGTGTTCTTCACCACAGTCGCTGTCCGCCTTCGTTCACCGCCAGACCAGGAGAATAATGACGCACGTGTCGTCGTTGCTGTGGGCAAGCTGCCTACTGCTGCTTTTCTCTGCAGCAACAGCAACACCCGGAACGACCGTTACGCCGGACGCACCAGCTGGAGATGAGATCCTGTCTCTGCCAGGACTGAAGAAGCAGCCCAGTTTCAAGCAGTATTCCGGTTACCTGCCAGCCTCTGGCAGCAAGAAACTGCATTACTGGTAATGTGGAGAATCTTTAAAAAAAAATATATCATTTGATTTAGAACAGAATAGACTATGTCTTTATTTCGAAGTGTATCGGGGTCACAAGGAATATTGGGGGTGGGGTGTGGGATAGTACATGAGAGTTACAAACATGAAATGAATCGGAAGGTGCGCATGCATGCACACACACACACACACGCACACACACACACACACACACACACACACACAGAGCATGCACATTATATACAGACTGGGCTGATGGCTAGATCTACAGTTAAGTGCTTTGCTGACTGCACAGTTCTATTTTACACCATTACAGGCTGCACATGTCTGTAGAACTTGGGAGTAGCGGCCTTGTGGTGGTGAACATGTCCACCAAGGAAGTGAGAGAATCTGAGGTTGTAGGATCGAACCCCACGCTGACAGCTGTCCCTGGGTTGGTGGAGGCCCAGAACTAATGAATCCACCTCTTTTTTTTTTTCTTTTTTTTTCTTTCTTTGTTTTTTTTTCCTCCTTTTTCAGTCCTTGTCCAGAACCATACATTTGCCGTCTTTGTAGCCCACATCAATACTTTTATTTGTATTGGTATTTCTCTTTTTTGTCACAACAGATTTCTCTGTGTGAAATTCGGGCTTTTTTTTTTTACTTTTTGCGAGCGTGCAGTTTTATTCATTTTCCCTATCAAAGTGGATTTTTCTGCAGAATTTTGCTAGAGACAACCCTTTTGTTGCCGTGGGTTCTTTTATGTGCACGAAGTGCATCCTGCACACGGGACCTCGGTTTATCATCTCATCTGAATGACTACTTGCTGTATCGACTCCTTACTCACTGCGACAGGTTTGTGGAGTCTCAGAACAACCCGGCGACGGACCCCGTGGTGCTGTGGCTGAACGGGGGCCCGGGTTGCAGTTCGGATCTGGGCTTTCTGACGGAGCATGGCCCCTTCCGCGTTCAGGACGATGGCGTCACACTACTGGACAACCCCTTCAGCTGGAACCTGGTGGGTGTGTGTGTGGTAGGGGGGCGGAGAGAGGCTGGGGGTGGGGGCTGGAGGGGGGGGGGGTGTGTGTGTGTGTGTGTGTCTATGTATGTTGTGTGTGTGTGTCTATGTGAGTGTGTGTTGTGTTTGTATGTGATGAGATTGTGTGTGTGTGGTTGAGTTTGTGTGTGTGTGTGCGTGTGTGTGTGTATGCCCATTGCAATAACATGATATTATGTATGAGTGTTTAGCCTTTAGGTCTGTGTGTGTAGATCTCTTTCTCTCTGTCTTTGTGTCTCTGTCTCTCTCTAGAGAACTCTCTCTCTCTCTCTTTCTCTCTCCCTCTCTCTCTTTCTCTCTCCCTCTCTGTGTGTCTCTGTTTCAGTCTCTCTCTCACTGTCTACATATATATATATATATATATATATATATATATATATATATATATATGTGTGTGTGTGTGTGTGTGTGTGTGTGTATGTATGTATGTATGTATGTATGTATGTATGTATATCTTTAGAGAGAGGGATCTATAGATCGAGATCTAGATAGGTGCATATACAAATACCCACGTTAAAGATCTTGTAATCCATGTCAGCGTTCGGTGGGTTATGGAAACAAGAACATACCCAGCATGCACACCCCCCCGAAAGCGGAGTATGGCTGCCTAGTACATGGCGGGGTAAAAACGGTCATACACATAAAAGCCCACTCGTGTATATACGAGTGAACGTGGGAGTTGCAGCCCACGAACAAAGAAGAAGAAGAAGAAGTTCTTTCATTCTGGTGTGGGGAAAGGTCTGGGAAACCTTTGGAAATATTGTTTAGTGTTTTCTTTGGGGGAGTGTAAAAAAAATTTTTTGACTATGAGTGTGAGTTGATGAAGTCTCACCGCACGAAAGTGTGTCATTACAAGTGACTGGATACATTGATGTGTTTTTTACTCACTTGTGTAAACAAAGTGAGTCTATGTTTTAACCCGGTGTTCGGTTGTCTGTGTGTGTGTGTGTCTGTGTGTCCGTGGTAAACTTTAACATTGACATTTTCTCTGCAAATACTTTGTCAGTTAACACCAAATTAGGCATAAAAATGGGAAAACTTCAGTTCTTTCCAGTCATCTTGTTTAAAACAATATTGCACCTCTGGGATGGGCTCAACATTTTTTTTAAATGAAGCCTAATTATATGCAAACTGCATTTACTGTTATATTTATATTTTTTGTATTCTCTAAACTTGGCACTTTGATCTGATATTCTGACCCAACAACAAGAGCAGTCATTATTATCACTTTTTTGTTCAAAAGGAAGTTCTTTTGCTAAGCATGGAAGTTTTGTTTATTTTGCAAACGTTTTGGCGCAGATAGTAAAAAAGGGAAATTACTCTGTAATTAATGCTAGGGGACTTAATTTGCTTTAAACTGATCTTTCTCATCTTAAACATTACATTTTGAAATTATACTCAATACATATCACAAGTGAATCTTGAAGGCCTTGCCTCTCTTGTTTTATTTGGGTTGATGAAGCCTTACTCTAGTTACTGCATGAAAGTATGCAGTGTTGGCCAAGAGGTAACGCGTCCCCCTAGGATTGGAAGCGAGAGAATCTGAGCGAACTGGTTCGAATCACACCGGCAGTTGCCAGTATTTTCTCCCCCTCCACTACTAGTACTAGACATTGAGTGGTGGTCTGGACGCTAGTCATTTGGATGAGATAATAAACCGCGGTCCCGTGTGCAGCATACATTTAGCGCACGTAAAAGAACCTACGGCAACTGAAGGGTTGTCCCTGGCAAAATTCTGCAGAAAAATCCACTTTGATGAAAAAACAAATAAAACTGCAGGCAGAAAAAAAAGGTGGCGCTGTCAGTTTTGTGATGCGCTCAGCCCAAATTTCATACAGAGAAATCTGTTGTGACAAAAAGTGTGATACAATGTCATTTCAAGTCACTGGGAACATTGATGTTTTTGACTGTGAGCTTACGAAGCCTTGCTCCATGAAAGTGTGTCTTTACAAGTCACTGACTGAGATGACTGAGAGAGCATTGTATAGATCTAAATTATTTGATGATGGGGAGTGTTTTTCACACAGAAACTTGGTGTTGAAAGAGTTAAACCTTTAAGTTTGTGGCATAACCGAAGCCTGTGTGTGTGACTGAGATGTCTGAGAGAGCATTGTGTCTAAATTGTTTGAAGTCGGGGAGTGTTTTTCACACAGAAACTTGGCATTGAAAGAGTTAAACCTTTAAGTTTATGGCAGAACTGAAGCCTTTGACTGAGATGTCTGAGAGAGCATTGTGTCTAAATTGTTTGAAGTCAGGGAGTGTTTTTCACACAGAAACATGGCGTTGAAAGAGTTAAACCTTTAAGTTTGTGGCATCACCGAAGCCTGTGAGTGTGACTGAGATATCTGAGAGAGCATTGTGTCTAAATTGTTTGAAGTTGGGGAGTCTTTTTCACACAGAAACTTGGCATTGAAAGAGTTAAACCTTTAAGTTTGTGGCAGACATGAAGCTTTTGACTGAGATGACTGAGAGAGCATTGTGTCTAAATTGTTTGATGTCAGGGAGTGTTTTTCACACAGAAACTTGGCATTGAAAGAGTTAAACCTTTAAGTTTGTGGCATAACCGAAGCCTGTGTGTGTGACTGAGATGTCTGAGATAGCATTGTGTCTTAATTGTTTGACGTCGGGGAGTGTTTTTCACACAGAAACTTGGCATTGAAAGAGTTAAACCTTTAAGTTTGTGGCAGAACTGAAGCCTTTGACTGAGATGTCTGAGAGAGCATTGTGTCGAAATTGTTTGACGTCGGGGAGTATTTTTCACACAGAAACTTGGTGTTGAAAGAGTTAAACCTTTAAGTTTGTGGCATCACCGAAGCCTGTGTGTGTGACTGAGATGTCTGAGAGAGCATTGTGTCTAAATTATTTGATGATGGGGAGTGTTTTTCACACAGAAACTTGGTGTTGAAAGAGTTAAACCTTTAAGTTTATGGCAGAACTGAAGCCTTTGACTGAGATGACTGAGAGAGCATTGTGTCTAAATTGTTTGAAATTGGGGAGTATTTTTCACACAGAAACTTGGCATTGAAAGAGTTAAACCTTTAAGTTTATGGCAGAACTGTAGCCTTTGACTGAGATGACTGAGAGAGCATTGTGTCTAAATTGTTTGACGTCAGGGAGTGTTTTTCACACAGAAACATGGCTTTGAAAGAGTTAAACCCTTTAAGTTTGTGGCATCACCGAAGCCTGTGTGTGTGACTGAGATGTCTGAGAGAGCATTGTGTCTAAATTGTTTGACGTCGGGGTGTATTTTTCACACAGAAACTTGGCATTGAAAGAGTTAAACCTTTAAGTTTAAGGCAGAACTGAAGCCTTTGACTGAAATGTCTGAGAGAGCATTGTGTCTAAATTGTTTGACGTCAGGGAGTGTTTTTCACACAGAAACTTGGCATTGAAAGAGTTAAACCTTTAAGTTTGCGGCAGAACTGAAGCCTTTGACTGAGATATCTGAGAGAGCATTGTGTCTAAATTGTTTGAAGTTGGGGAGTCTTTTTCACACAGAAACTTGGCATTGAAAGAGTTAAACCTTTAAGTTTGTGGCATCACCGAAGCCTGTGTGTGTGACTGAGATGTCTGAGAGAGCATTGTGTCTTAATTGCTTGAAGTTGGGGAGTATTTTTCACACAGAAACTTGGTGTTGAAAGAGTTAAACCCTTTAAGTTTGTGGCATAACCGAAGCCTTTGACTGAGATGTCTGAGAGAGCATTGTGTCTTAATTGTTTGAAGTTGGGGAGTATTTTTCACACAGAAACTTGGTGTTGAAAGAGTTAAACCCTTTAAGTTTGTGGCATAACCGAAGCCTTTGACTGAGATGTCTGAGAGAGCATTGTGTCGAAATCATGTGACGCTGGGAAGTGTTTTTCACACAGAAACTTGGGGTTGAAAGAGTTAAACCCTTTAAGTTTGTGGCATCACCGAAGCCTGTGAGTGTGACTGAGATGTCTGAGAGAGCATTGTGTTTTTTCACACAGGAGTTTGGTGGTGAAAGAGTTAAACCTTTGAGTGTGTCATGTCAGGTGGCCAACATGCTGTACCTGGAGGCACCAGCTGGGGTAGGCTACTCTTACTCTGACGACGGGAACTACACCACCAACGATGACTTGGTGTGTACGCTACCTGTGTGCTTGTGGTTGGTATTGGGGTGGAGCATTGTGGATCTGTGTGTGTGTGTGTGTGTGTGTGTGTGTGTGTGTGTGAGAAAGAGAGAGGGTGTGTGTGTTTGTGCATGTTTACAAGTGTCCACATATATATGTATGTGTGTTACATATGTGCACATGTGTGTGTACAGTTGTGAATTTTGTTGTGTGTGTGTGTGTGAGATAGAGAGGGTGTGTGTGTGTGTGTGTGTTTGTGTGCGAGAAAGAGGGGGTGGGTGGATGTGGGTGCGTGTGGGTGGTGCAGGTGTGTGTTTGAGAGAGAGAGAGTGTATGTGTGTGCGTGTGTTACAAGTGTGTATGTGTGCATGTGTGTGTATGAGAGAGATAGAGAGAGAGTAGAGAGAAATGTTACATGGTATTAATGATTGTAAACCTTTTTCCCCATTGGTCAGGATTGTTAATCGTCAGCTGAACTGTGCTTTCATATCCGTGAGACTGCACATTTGTTGCATATCTGTTGTGCATGTATGTGTGCATGTGTGCATGTTTATTTACATTTGCTTGTTAGTTTATTAATTATAATTAAATGTCTTTCTTTTTCTTTCTTTTTGACATTTCGTTTTATTACATTATCTATTTGCTTATTTATTTTATTTTATTCTTTGATGTATTTACTTATTTATTCTGGTTTATCTATTTGTTGATTTGATGACTTATCTATTTATTTATTTCCATAACCTTTCTTTTCTTTCAGGTTTTTTTTTTTTGTGTGTTTTTTGCCTGACTTAGGCCTGACAGCTGTAGTGTAGCTCTATCATCATCTACGTGGCCCAGTACAGTAGTAGCTGGCCAGATTTGTGGTTTGATGTCACCGCCTGCTCTGTCTGTCTGTATGTCTTCATCTTTCACTTTGTCTCAGTGGAGGAAGTTGACAGAATGGTTAAGACGCTCATCTGCCAATACAGAGAGTCCGTGAGGGTCTGGGTTCAGATCCCGCTCTCGCCTTTTCGCCCACGTTTGACTGGAAAATCAAACTGAACGTCTGGTTGTTCGGGTGTGACAATAAACCAACGTGCTGTGCGCAGCATACACTTGGCGCACTGAAAAAGAAACCATGGCAACGAGAGTGTTGTCTTCCGGCAAAATCCATGAGGAGAAATCCACTCTCACATTTATGTACACAAATATTTGCATGCACTCAAGGTCTGACTAAGCGCGTTGGGTTATGCTGCTGGTCAGGCATCTGCCCAGCAGATTTGGTGTAGCGTGTATGGAATTGTCCGAATGCAGTGACACCTTGAGAAACTGAAACTGAAACTAAGCACGTCGGGTTACGCTGGACAGGCATCCGCTTTGCAGATACGGTGATTGGATTTGTCCAGCTGCTGTGATGCCTTCTTGAGTAACTGAACTGAAGTAATTAACAAATAGTAAAGCGTGGTAAGTCTCTCCATTCACAAGGTACACAACTTTTAAGTCAGTGCTGCTTACGCTACCGATTCAGCTAGCACACAGGTAAATAAAGGGTACATTGGAACAAACCCAGACACTTCCTCAAAAAAAAAGAAAGCGCCGGGCCTGTCCTTATACCGATCATTTGACATGTGCACACAGCAGCAAAGGCAGAAGAAATGTGCAAACACTTTTATTCAAGACTGGCATAGCCTCTTTAATCCTGAACAAGCCACACAGAACACATGGACAGTACAGAACAAACACATGGTTGCCACGGTGGTTTTTCAACTGGAAATTAACAAATAATGAGGCCAGGAGATGAAAAGACTAACAAATAGTAAAGCATGGTAACTCTCTCCATTCATTTGAACTGAATTATTATTATTATTATTTTATTATTATTTTCATTACTACTATTTTATATCATAATTATTATTTATTTATTTATTTATGTAAGCTTATCTATATATATATATATTTTTTTTTTTTTTTTTTTTTCCTCAAGACCTGACTAAGCGCGTTGGGTTACGCTGCTGCTGGTCAGGCATCTGTGGTGTAGCGTATATGGATTTGTCCGAACGCAGTGACGCCTCCTTGAGCTACCGAAACTGAACTGTGAACTGAACATTACACAGGTGGCCCACGACAACTACCTGGCCCTCAAGCACTTTTTCCAGGCCTTCCCCAGCTTCACGGGCAACGAGTTCTTCATCACCGGCGAGAGTTACGGCGGGGTCTACGTCCCCTCTCTGAGTGCTCTGGTGGTGGACGACAGCAGCATTAACTTCAAGGTGATGTCCTAAAAAAAAAACGTTTATTTATAATTGGAATCAGGAGGGGTGGGGGGGTGGGGTGGCGGAGGGGGTGAGGGATGGGGGTTGGGGATATATGTGTGCGTGTGCGTGTGTGTGTGTGTGTGTGTGTGGTTTGAATCTGATATGAATACTGTTCCAGGTAAGATATGATTCTAATTTTTAACTAGCTGGGTTTTTTTTTTGTTTGTGCTGTTTATTTTTTCTGTTTTTCTTTTTCTTTCTTTTTTTTTGATGATGGTTGTAAAAGGGCTATGAGTCCTTTGATTTTACCATTGAATTGATGATGGCACTTTTCTAAAAAAAAACAAGAAAAAAGGTTGTGGTATGGCCATGGAAAATGGTCAGTTCAGTTGAATTCTGATGTGTTACAGATCTTGTTTAGGTCATTGTGCGTGTCTGTGTCTGTGTGTGAATTTGTGTAGAACTTTGTAAATTGTTGTGACATCTTAATGATTTACATGGAATGATATAAGAACTATATATATGTGTATTGCTGAGGAATCATGATTTTTTCATGAGGAATTACACACAGATGACACATACAAAAGGGCAGTTCTCTCTCTGTCTGTCTCTCTCCTCTCCTCTCCTCTCCTCTCCTCTCAGTCGCTCTCTCTCTCTCTCCCCCCTCTCTCTCTATCTCTCCTCTCTGTGTCTCTCCTCTCTCTGTCTCTCTCTCTGCCTCTCCTCTCTCTCTCTCTGTCTCTCTGTACCTCTTCTCTCTCTCTCTCTCTCCTCTCTCTCTGTGTATGTCTCTCTCTCTCTCTGTGTCTCCTCTCTCTCTCTCCTCTCTCTGTCTCTCTCTCTGCCTCTCTGTACCTCCTCTCTGTGTATCTCTCTCTCTCTCTCTCTCTCTCTCTCTCTCCTCTCTCTGTCTCTCTCTCTTCTCTCTCTCTCTCTCTCCTCTTTCTCTGCCCCTCTCTCTCCCCTCTCTCTCTCTCTCTCTCTCTCTCTCTCTCCCCTCTCTCTCTCTCTCTCTCTCTCTCTGCCTCTCCTCTCTCTCTCTCTCTTTCTCTCTCTCTCCTCTGTGTGTGTGTGTGTGTGTGTGTGTGTGTCTCTCTCTTTCCTCTCTCTCTCTCTCTCTCTCTCTCTCTCTGTCTCTCTCTCTTCTCTCTCTCTCTCTCCTCTTTCTCTGCCCCTCTCTCTCCCCTCTCTCTCTCTCTCTCTCTCTCTCTCTCCCCTCTCTCTCTCTCTCTCTCTCTGCCTCTCCTCTCTCTCTCTCTCTTTCTCTCTCTCTCCTCTGTGTGTGTGTGTGTGTGTGTGTGTCTCTCTTTCCTCTCTCTCTCTCTCTCTCTCTCTCTCTCTCTCTGTGTCTCTTCTTCTCTCTCTCTCTGCCTCTCCTCTGTCTCTGTCTCTCTCTCTGTCTCTCCTCTCCTCTTTCTCTGTCTCTCTGTCTTTCTCTGTCCATAGATGATCAGTGACAAGTTTGTTTTGTTGTTGGTTTTTTTTTTCTTCTGCGAAATGTTACTGTAACTTTGTGTAGTTTCCTTTTTTGATGAAAGAAGTTTCAGGTTTTTGTTGGGTTGAGTGAATTTCTTAGTGTAGTTACATGCCTTGTAATATGTACGTTTTGTAATTATATATATGTATGTGTGTGTGTGTGTGTGTGTGTATAAAAAAACATGTGTTGAATAATCCCCTAGATTGGAAGATATAATGTGTGTGTGTGTGTGTATAAAACATGTGTTGAATAATGCCCTAGATTGGAAGATATAATGTGTGTGTGTGTGTGTGTGTGTGTGTAAAAAACATGTGTTGAATAATCCCCTAGATTGGAAGATATAGTGTGTGTGTGTGTTTGTATATATATAAAACATGTGTTGAATAATCCCCTAGATTGGAAGATATAATGTGTGTGTGTGTGTGTATAAAACATGTGTTGAATAATCCCCTAGATTGGAAGATATAATGTGTGTGTGTGTGTGTGTGTATAAAAAACATGTGTTGAATAATCCCCAAGATTGGAAGATATAATGTGTGTGTGTGTGTGTATATATAAAACATGTGTTGAATAATCCCCTAGATTGGAAGAGTCTAAGCTATAGAGAAAGAGAGAGGAGAGGAGAGAGAGAAGAAAAACGAGGTAAGGAGAAGTACACAGTAGGACAAATAGGAGCACCGAGTAGGACAGAGAATAGGACTAGGAGAGCACTGTTTTAGGAGAAGGAGCAGGAGCACTGTCCCAGGAGCCAGGTAGGAACACTGTGTAGGAGAAGCCAGTAGGAGCACTGAGTGCGAGAAAGTGTAGCAACAGTGACGAGGAGAAAGAGTAGTTGCGCCTGAGTAGGTGAAAGATCAAGAGCTTGTATGTATATATATATATATACAGTATATATATTATGTATTCATGTATGTCAGTGTACCAACATATATCTTTATATACCTATATCATTTATATCTATCTGTATATGTATTTATATCTGTACCTTTCTATATATATACATGTATATTTGTAGCGTGTATGGATTTGTCCAAACGCAGTGACGCCTCCTTGAGTAACTGAAATATATCTATAAGCTTTTTTCATTTATGTAGATGATTATTAGTTGCTTTTATGCTAAACTTAGGAGCCATTTTTATGCACATATATACATGTATCAGCTTGTGTTTGGATATATATATATATTTTTTTTTATTATATATATATATATATATATATATATATATATATATATATATATATATATATATGCTTAAGTTATCATACAAGTTTGCGTATGTACCTGTAGACATGTGATTATGCAAAAGAGACTTTAGTATACATTGTGAACATTTGGTTACGTGAACATATGTGGAAAGATGATTTGTATGTATGTGTAGGTGTATTATTGGGGGGGAAAATAAGCCCCACCCCTTCCCATAGCTTCTTCCGTAAAAAAAAAAAAAAAAATTTTTTTAAAGTTTTTGTTGTTGTTTTGTTTTGGAGATACACTCTTTATTTCTGGTTGTTTCAATAACAGTACACATACTCGGCTTATATCACAGATTGACATAAGTTTACATTTGGGCCAACAGCAAAGTGGGAGCTGTATTATCAATGGTTTCTCCAGTCAGTGGGAAACCATTTGCAGCTTAGTCTTTTGTGAAGGACTATGACTCTCAAACTAGGAGGCAAAATTGCACTGGCTCTTAGTGCTGCAGCCTTGTGAGCTAGTTGGCCTTTGGGAACCATCCCAACGCCGACTGTCCTAAAACCCTCTTGGCTGAGAGAGTGGGGATGTACTTGAGCAAGACACTCTCCACTATAATCAAATTCTAGCCCAAATAGTCGGAACAGCAGTTGCCTCCTCTGCTGTTTTGATGGTCATAGTCAAACACGACTGACTATCATATCTATATACACATACATTCATCTCTTTTTTTTCTTTCTTTCTTTCTTTCTTTCTTTTTCTTTCATGTTTTTTTTTGTTTTTTTGTTTTTTTGGGTTTTTTTTTGCACTTGTTGCTTCTCTTCCCCCCCCCCTCTCCCCCCCCCCCCTCACCCCCCCTCCCTTTTTTTTTCAATTTTCCTATAGCAGCTAGAGAGAGAGACAGAGAGATAATGCTTTGCTTTTAATTATAAGCAAGGAGCTTTCTTGTGTATGTAGGCAATTGCTTTTTATTTATTTTCAGCAAGGGGTGTTTGTTTGTTTGTTTGTTTTTCAGATGATTAGCAGCTGTTTTGAATAAGAAGGAAGGAGGTGGGGGGCGGGGGAGGGGGGGGGGGTTGTGTTTTTGTTTTTTTGTTTTTTTTATCTTGTGGATCATTAGCGGTTGCTTTTGATGTTAACCAATGTGCTTTTCATCATATAAAATTATATATATATATATATATATATATATATATATATATATATATGTATATATATATATATATAGAGAGAGAGAGAGATGATTGGCAGTTATTCTTAATCTCACCCAAGGAGTTTTTCCTTGTGGAGTGATGGCCTAGAGGTGACGCGTCCGCCTAGGAAGCGAGAGAATCTGAGCGCGCTGGTTCAAAGCACGGCACAGCCCCCAAAATTTTCTCCCCCTCCACTAGACCTTGAGTGGTGGTCTGGACGCTAGTCATTCGGATGAGACGATAAACCAAGGTCCCGTGTGCAGCATTGCACGTAGCGCACGTAAAAGAACCCACGGCAACAAAAGGGTTGTTCCTGGCAAAATTCTGTAGAAAAATCCACTTCAATAGGAAAAACAAATAAAACTGCACACAGGAAAAAATACAAAAAAAATGGGTGGCGCTGTAGTGTGGCGACGTGCTCTCCCTGGGGAGAGCAGCCCGAATTTCACACAGAGAAATCTGATGTGATAAAAAGAAATACAAATACAAATAATTGTTCATGTAATTGTGTTCAAACATTCCATTTTGTCGTTGTTTTTTTTGTTTGTTGTTGTTGCCTGAGGACATTTTGCTCTCTGTATTTTCACGATAAAGGTGGGGTGATGAATGTGCTGCTTTCGGGGGTCCATTTTGGGTTTGGGACTTCTGGACTTGGCTATACTCTCAGTGAGACATAATATTATAATAATAATAATAATAATAATGATAATGGATACTTATATAGCACACTATCCAGAAATCTGCTCTAGGTGCTTTACAAAAAACGCTTTTGTTAACATAAAACATCATATCTATGTTACGTACACACACCAAAATGTGACTACACACACACACACACACACACACACACACACACACACACACACACACACACACACACACACACGCTGCATACATACATTTTAACATACATGTGTATCTAACAGTTACCCTAACACATACACACACACAGGCAGGCACAAACTTACATAAACACACGCACACGCACACACAATACACATTCATATCCATGCATGTAGTTATGTACACATACATATGTATACACACATAGTCAAGCACAGCTAACACAAAGGAAGTGGACCTGCCACATTTGAACTTATTGCTGAGGGAAAAGGTGAGTTTTGAGACGAGATTTAAAAGATGCGAGGGAATCAGAATGACGGAGGTTATCAGGGAGCTTGTTCCACGTCTTTGTATATACACATGAAGGGGTTCAGGCACAGGCAGGTCTGCACATCTGTTTGGCCTGTGCGATCCGGAAAAATCACCACACGTTAGCTTACCTGCCAGGGAATTGAACCTAGGACCCTCAGATTGAAAGTCCAACGCTTTAACGCTCTCGTCTGTTGTTGTGTCCGTCACTCCACGTAATAGAAAAACGTGTATAATATAGTGAGTAAAGTGCATGCGTGATGAAGGCAGATTAAATTTGCCTTCCTAACCTTATTTTCTTGTTCTCAGATGCTTTTCTCAAAATATTTGCAGCCGCTCGTGAGATTAAAAGTTTGACTGGTTGCGTTTCAGTATGAACAAATTGATCCCTGGAGTAATGGAACGAGACTGTTCTGAAAATTTGGAATACATGATAGATTGATGTGTTTATTTTCCTTCTTTTTTTTTCTCTTTCTTTCTTTTCTTTCTCTCTCTCTCTCTTTCTTGATCTCTCTATGTATATGTATAATATAAATTAAGGGGTGCGTGGAGTGATGGCCCAGAGGTAACGCGTCCACCAAGGAAACGAGAGAATCTGAGCGTGCTGGTTCGAATCACGGCTCAGCCGCCGATATTTTCTCCCCCTCCACTAGACCTTGAGTGGTGGTCTGGACGCTGGTCATTCAAATGAGATGATAAACCGAGGTCCCGTGTGGAGCATGCGCTTGGTGCACAGAAAAGAACCCACAGCAACAAAAAGATTTTTCCTGGCAAAATTCTGTAGAAAAATCCACTTCGATAGGAAAAGCAAATAAAACCGCACACAGGAAAAAATACAAAAAAATGGGTGGTGCTGTAGTGTAGCGACATGCTCTCCCTGGGGAGAGCAGCCCGAATTTCACACAGAGAAATCTGTTGTGATAAAAAGAAATACAAATACAAAATACAAACAAGACGCTATGAGTTAACATTGATATATAATATGTATATGTTTGGGTTTTTTGGGTTTTTTTTTTTTCTTTTGTGCCATGCTCTTGTATTGTAACACAAAATAAGGATGATGAAAAGAATTTGGCTGAAAGCAAGTACATCACTTTCTGTTGTTGTTTTTTGTGTGTTTTTTTCTATACAAATCAAGGCGTTAGATGAAGGGAAGTATTACAGCAGCTCATTCAGATCAGTTTGCGTTGCTCATTTTATATGGTCCCCCGTTTGCTGTCTGTTTTCAAGTTTGTGTTTGCTGGTAGTTTGATGATAACGGCTGTTATCTTGTTTTCGTTTGGTCATTGGGGAGGTATGACCGAGTGAGTTCACAAGCATGATGATGTTATTTTCCAGAACCTTTCTCAGCATAGAGCGTAGCAAACTGTGTCAACGATGAGAGGGTTAATACCTCGTTGTGAAATTTTGTTTGCCAGTGAGTTGATAATGTTTAAATACATTGTTTTATAGTCTTGCTTGTTGGTTAGTTCATGACACCTAATAGTTAACACATGTTTTGTTTGCCAGTGATAATGTTTAACACATTGTTTCTTTGCATTGCTTGTTGGTAATTTCATGACACCTAATGCATGTGGAGTTTTGGCCTAGAGGTAACGCGTCCACCTGTGAAGCGAGAGAATCAGAGTGTGCTGGTTTCTTCTTCTTCTTCTTCTGCGTTCACTCGTATGCACACGAGTGGGCTTTTACATGTATGACCGTTTTTACCCTGCCATGTAGGCAGCCATACTCCGTTTTCGGGGGTGTGCATTCTGGGTATATTCTTGTTTCCATAACCCACCGAACGCTGACATGGATTACAGGATCTTTAACGTGCGTATTTGATCTTCTGCTTGCATATACACACGAAGGGGGTTCAGGCACGAGCAGGTCTGCACATATGTTGACCTGGGAGATGGTAAAAATCTCCACCCTTTACCCACCAGGCGCCGTCACTGTGATTCAAACCCGGGACCCTCAGATTGACAGTCCAACGCTTTAACCACTCGGCTATTGCGCCCGTCAGTGTGCTGGTTTCGAATCACGGCTCAGCTGCTGATGTTTTCTCCCCCTCCACTACACGCTAGTCATTCGAATGAGACGATAAACCAAGGTCCCGTGTGCAGCATGCGCTTGGCACACGGAAAAGAACCCACAGCAACAAAAGGATTGTTCCTGGCAAAGTTCTGTAGAAAGATCCACTTCGATAGGAAAAACAAATAAAACTGCAGGCGGGGAAAAAAAAAAGAAAAAAAAAAGGGTGGTGCTTTCAGTGTAGCAACTGCTCTCCCTGGGGAGAGTGGCCCGAATTTCATGTAGAGAAATCTTTTGTGACAAAGAAAAGATAAATACAAATGCAAAAATGTTCTGTTTGCCAGTGATTTGATAATGTTTACTTTAATACATCATTTTCCTGTCTTGCTCGCTGGTAATTTCATGATACCGAGTACATGTTTTGTTTTGCCAGAGGTTTGATAATGGTTAATACATTGTTATCTAGTCTTGCTTGTTAATTGTTTAGTAATTTCATGACACCTAATAAAAAAGTTTTATGTTTAAGATTTGCTTGCTGGTAATTTGACAATGGCTATTGCCACATGTTCTTGTTTTGGTTGTTGATGATTTTGTCAGTGCTCAATACTTTGTTGTCACGTTTTTGTTTGTTGGTAGTTTGACATTGCTTATTGAATTGTTTTTAAGTATTTCTTGCTGGTAATTTGACAGCGCTTATTACTTTATTTTCAAGTCTTTTTGCAGGTAATTTGATGGTGCTTATTGCCACATTTTCAGGTTTTGGTTGTTGGTTATTTGATTGCCTAAGACTTTGTTGCCAAGTTTTGGTCATTGGTAAATTGACAGTGCTTACGGGTTAGGGTTACTTTGTTGTTCAGTTGTTGTTGTTTTTTCCCTGGGTGTTTGGGCAATCCTAATTTTCGTCTTTTATGTGACAATGCTTATGGATTACTTTGCCATTCAGTTTTGTTTTGTTTTTTCCTGGGTATTTGGACAATCCTAATTTTCTTCTTTTTGGTAATATGACACTGCTTATAGATTACTTTATCATTCAGTTTTTTATCCTGGGTATTTGGGCAATCCTAATTTTCTTCTTTTTGGTTATATGACACTGTTTATGGATTACTTTATCATTCTTTTTTTATCCTGGGTATTTGGGCAATCCTAATTTTCTTCTTTTTGGTTATATGACACTGTTTATGGATTACTTTATCATTCTTTTTTTATCTTGGGTATTTGGGCAATCCTAATTTTCTTCTTTTTGGTTATATGACACTGTTTATGGATTACTTTATCATTCTTTTTTTATCCTGGGTATTTGGGCAATCCTAATTTTCTTCTTTTTGGTAATATGACACTGTTTATGGATTACTTTATCATTCAGTTTTTTGTTCCTGGGTATTTGGGCAATCCTAATTTTCTGTTGTTTGCTGGTCATTTAATGTCACATGATACCTGGTGGTGGTGGTGGCGGTGTGGTGTTTTTTGTTTGTTTGTTGTTGTTGGGTTGTTGTTTTTTTGCAAGGTATTTAAAAAATGAGGGGTGAATCTTATGACATTATTATTCAGCAGTGCATTACAGATCTAAAAGGTATTGTAGATGCCATTTTGGACAAGAACTTAATCTTTATCTGTTAGTATATTTTGCGCACGAAAACTTTAAAACTTTTCATCCTTAACTTACACACATTTTTTGCTAGTATATCCAAATGTCCAACAGCTAATTAACTGTTAGTATTTTAATCTTTGACTCTGTCAATTTTTATGGGTCAGCTGATTTTAGTTGATTTGGTTCTTTTGCGTCCACAAATTTTCCTTGAGCATTTTACATTTCTCTTTTGTGTCTGATAAGTGATTGTATATATATAGTTTGAGCATGTTCTCACACACATACACATCACACTTCCCCCTCCCCCTACCCCTCCCCCCAACATCTAAAATCACTTTAGTGAACAGACATTACATTAATGACCAACACAGTCATTCATTTGCTGTGACTTTTTTCACACATCGCTATGTTGGTTTTCAGGGGTTTGCAGTGGGCAACGGGCTGTCGAGCTATGATCTGAACGACGACTCACTCATCTACTTTGTTTATTATCACGGACTCATCGGGGAAGAGTGAGTAACCCGACGCGCTTAGTTACTCCTTGAGGGGAAAGTAAAATGAAATGAAGTGAGGGGCACATAAGACCGTATGGCTGTGTCTGGAGTGGCACTGCCTTCATCTGTCTGCAGGCAGGGTCGGTTTGGTCTGTGGGGTGAGCTCAGCAGTTGGAGGGTGGTGTGTCTTTTGCCGGTGGGCTCTGCAGTCATGAAATACTGGCTGGTACACCCATGGGGATACTTCTTTTAAGGCTGTCGCGAGTTGCGTCCTGTGGTCTCTTTTGCCTCTTTTCGGGAGCAGTTATATCCCTTGAATTCATTTCTAAATGGAGTGTCCTGTGCGTGCCTGCACCCATCGTGAACACAGCGCAGGCCTCCTAGGGTGGGTGGTGCAGGATTGTTCCAAGGGTGGGTGGAGACAGTGCTTCTCTGGGTCCTCCCCAGCACCTACGGGTGTTTCTTTCTTCTGAACGATGACTCACTAATAATAATAATAATAATGGATACTTATATAGCATACTATCCAGAAATCTGCTCTAGGTGCTTTACAAAAACGCTTTTGTTAACATAAAACATCATATCTGTGTTACATACACGCACCAAAATGTGACTACACACACACACACACACACACACACACACGCGCTGCATGCATACATTTTAACATACATGTGTATCTAACAGCTACCCTAACACGTACGCACACATAGGCAGGCACAAACTTACCTAAACACATGCACACGCACACGCAATACACATTCATATACATGCATGTAGTTATGTACTCACTCATCTACTTTGTTTATTATCACAGACTCATTGGGGAAGAGTGAGTAACCCGACACGCTTAGTTACTCCTTGAGGGGAAAATAAAATGAAGTGAAGTGAGGGGCACATAAGACCGTATGGCTGCGTCTGGAGTGGCACTGTCTTCATCTGTCTGCGGGCGGGGGCGGTTTGGTCTGTGGGGTGTGCTCAGCAGTTGGAGGGTGGTGTGTCTTTTGCCGGTGGGCTCTGCAGTCATGAAATACTGGGTGGTACACCCATGGGGATACTTCTTTTAAGGCTGTCGCGAGTTGCGTCCTGTGGTCTCTTTTGCCTCTGTTCGGGAGCAGTTATATCCCTTGAATTCTAAATGGGGTGTCCTGTGCGGGCCTGCACCCATCGTGAACACAGAGCAGGCCTCCTAGGGTGGGTGGTGCAGGATTGTTCCAAGGGTGGGTGGAGACAGTGCTTCTCTGGGTCCTCCCCAGCACCTACGGGTGTTTCTCTTTCTTCTGAACGATGACTCACTCATCTACTTTGTTTATTATCACACACTCATTAGGGAAGAGTAAGTAACCTGACGGGCTTAGTTACTCCTTGAGGGGAAAATGAAATGAAACGAAGTGAAATCAAACACACAAACGAATAGATAGATAATTAAATGAATGAGCTGGTGGAATGATGAATAGAAACATAAATTTAAAATGAAATGGAATAAGATAAATGAACAAACAGATAAATAAATGAAATGAAATGAAAAATTAGAGGGAAAAAAAAATGCTACCTTTATTCACACTTCACTGATGGTTTATTTATGTATTCACACAGCCGCAGTCGTTTATTTGTTCACTCAACACCGATGGTTTATTTATTCACACTGCACAAATGCTGTGTTTAATTCACACTTCACCAATGGTTTATTCATTTATTCACACAACACCAATGGTTTATTTAGTCACATGACACCAGTGGCGTATCTATTCGCTCAGCAATGGTTTATTTACAGCACCAGTGGTTTATTGAATAAACACAACACCAATGGTTTATTTAGTCACATAACACCAGTGGCCTATCTATTCGCTCAACAGTGGTTTATTTACAGCACCAGTGGTTTATTTATTCGCACAACACCAACGGTTCATTTGTTTATGCACACAACACAAACAGTTTATCTGTCGACACAGCACCATTGGTTTAGTTATCCACACTGCACCAGTGTCTTATTCATTCACAGTTTACAAATTGTTTGTTTATTCACACAGTACCCACGTTTCTTTTTTTTTCTTTTCTTTCGTTTTTTTTTTATTCACACAGCACCAATGGTTTATTCACACAACACCAATGGATTGTTTGTTCACACAACACTGATGGTTTATTTATTCACACTGCACAAATGCTGTGTTTATTCACACTTCACCAATGGTTTATTTATTTATTTATTCACACAACACCAATGGTTTATTTAGTCACATAACTCCAGTGGCATATCTGTTCGCTCAACAGTGGTTTATTTATTCACACAACACCAATGGTTCATTTGTTGTTTATTCACACAACACAAATAGTTTATCTGTCGACACAGCACCATTGGTTTAGTTATCCACACTGCACCAGTGTCTTATTCATTCACAGTTTACAAATTGTTTGTTTATTCACACAGTACCCACATTTCTTTTTTTCTTTTTCTTTTTTTTTTTAATTCACACAGCACCAATGGTTTATTTACTGAATATTCACATAGCACCAACAGTTTACTTATTCACACAGCACCAATGGTTTATTTACTGAATATTCACATAGCACCAACAGTTTACTTATTCTCACAGCACCAATGGTTTATTCACACAGCACCAATGGTTTATTCACACAACACCAGTGGATTGTTTGTTCACACAACACCGATGGTTTATTTATTCACACTGCTCAAATGTTATGTTTATTCACACTGCACAAATGGTATATTTATTTATTCACACAACACCAATGGTTTATTTATTCACAACACCAGTGGTTTATTTATTCACACAACACCAGTAGTTTATTTTTTCACACAACACGAGTGGCTAATCTATTCGCTCAACAATGGTTTATTTACATACAGCACAAGTGTGTTTTTTTTTATTCACACAACACCACTGGTTCATTTGTTTATTCACACAAGACGGGTGCATTAGCTGAGTGGTTTCAGTGTGGGACTTTCAGTCTGAGGATCCCGGGTTCGAATCACGGTAACGGCGCCTGGTGGGTAAAGGGTGGAGATTTTTCCGCTCTCTCAGGTCAACATATGTGCAGACCTGCTAGTGCCTGAACCTCCCTCCTGTGTATACGCACGCAGGAGATCAAATACGCATGTTAAAGATCCTGTAACCCATGTCAGTGTACGGTGGGTTATGGAGACATGAAAATACCCAGCATGCATGAACCACAACAGAGTCATCGGAAAGTTGATGTTGGTCGTGTAACAGAAAGAAGAAGAAGAAGAACACCAATGGTTTATCTGTTCACACAGCACCAGTGGTTGGTTTATTCACGCACCACGTATGGTTTATCCATTCACACATTACCGGTGGTTGGTTTATCTATTCACACACTACCTAGTTGTTTGTTTATTCACACAGCACCACTGGTTTCTTGATTTGTCTTCAGTCTTTGGTTCAAGATGGTCAAGAGCTGTTGCCATGGTGACGCAAACAACTGCAGTTTCTCACAGGCGGCTCGCCTCAGTACGGAGTGTATGTCCTATGTGAGTTTTTTTTTTTTTTTTTTTTTTTTTTTTTTTTAAGTTTGTTTGTTGTTGTTGAAATAATGGTTGTTTTTTTTGTTTTTGTTTTTGATTGTTTTATTTCAGAATGTCACACTACAAATACAGTGATGAATTTGACAGATTTGCAGTTGCTGTTATTGTTAAATTTCACACACACACACACACACACACACACATATATATATATATGTCTATCTATCTATCTAGAGAGAGAGAGGTCTTTACTCTCCCTGCCAGACCTTACCAGTCCTTACAAGTTCTTACCAGATCCTTCCAGACCTTACCAGTCCTTACAAATCCTTACCAGTCCTTACAAGACCTTTTTTTCTGTGTGTGTGTGTGTGTGTGTTTACCAGACCTTACAAGTGGTTGCATTGACACCAATCCTTACCAGACCTTACCAGTCCTTACCAGACATCACAAATCCTTACCAGTCCTTACCAGACCCTACTGGTCCTTACCAGAAATCACAAGTCCTAACCAGACCTTACCAGTCCTTACCAGACCTTACCAGTCCTTACCAGAAATCACAAGTCCTAACCAGACCTTACCAGACATCACAAATCCTTACCAGTCCTTACCAGACCTTACCAGTCCTTACCAGACATCACAAATCCTTACCAGTCCTTACCAGACCCTACCGGTCCTTACCAGAAATCACAAATCCTTACCAGTCCTTACCAGACCTTACCAGTCCTTACCAGACATCACAAATCCTTACCAGTCCTTACCAGACCCTACCGGTCCTTACCAGAAATCACAAGTCCTAACCAGACCTTACCAGTGGTTACCAGACCTTACCAGTCTTTACCAGACCTTTCGAGAACTCACCAGTCCTTAACAGACATCACAAGTCCTTAACAGTCCTTACCAAATATAACAAGTCCTTACCAGTCATTACAAATCATTACCAGTCCTTACCGGTCCTTACCAGACTTCACAAGTCCTTACCAGACCTTAGAAGTCCTTACCAGACCTTACCAGACCTTATCAGACATCACAAGTCCTTACCAGTCATTACCAGACCGTACAAGTCCATACTAGACATTACCGGTCCTAACCAGACCTTAGAAGTCCTTACCAGACATTACAAGTCTTTACTAGTCCTTACCAGACCTTACCAGACCTTATCAGACATCACAAGTCCTTACCAGTCATTACCAAATATAACAAGTCCTTACCACTACCAGTCCATACCAGACCTTACCAGACCTTACAGCTTCTTACCAGTCCTTACCAGACATCACAAGTCCTTAACAGACCTTACTAGTCCTTACCAGTCATTACCAGTCGGTACCAGACGTCACAAGTCCTTACATGTCCTTACCAGTCCTTACTAGTCCTTACCAGTCCTTACCAGACCTTCCCTACAGTCCTTACCAGTCCTTACCAGACCTTCCTTACAGTCCTTACCACACCTTTCCTACAGTCCTTACCTGTCCTTACCAGACCTTCCCTACAGTCCTTACCTGTCCTTACCAGACCTTCCCTACAGTCCTTAACAGTCCTTACCAGACCTTCCTTACAGTCCTTACCGCACCTTTCCTACAGTCCTTACCAGACCTTACCAGATCTTCCTTACAGACCTTCCTTACAGTCCTTACCAGACCTTCCCTACAGACCTTACAAGTCCTTACCAGTCCTTACCATACCTTCCCTACAGTCCATACCAGTCCTTACCGGACCTTCCCTACAGTCCTTACCAGTCCTTACCAGACCTTCCCTACAGTCCTTACCAGTCCTTACCAGACCTTCCCTACAGTCCTTACCAGTCCTTACCAGACCTTCCCTACAGTCTTTACCAGTCCTTACCAGTCCTTACCAGACCTTCCCAACAGTCCTTACCAGTCCTTACCAGACCTTCCCTACAGTCCTTACCAGTCCTTACCGGACCTTCCCTGCAGTCCTTACCAGTCCTTACCAGATTTTACAGTCCTTACCAGACCTTCCCTACAGTCCTTACCAGTCCTTACCAGACCTTCCCTACAGACCTTACAAGTCCTTACCAGTCCTTACCAGACCTTCCCTACAGTCCTTACCAGTCCTTACCTTACCAGTCCTTACCAGACCTTCCCTACAGTCCTTACCAGACCTTCCCTACAGTCCTTACCAGTCCTTACCAGACCTATCCTACAGTCCTTACCAGACCTTCCCTACAGTCCTTACCAGTCCTTACCAGTCCTTACCAGACCTTCCCAACAGACCTTAACAGACCTTCCCTACAGTCCTTACAGACCTTACTGGACCTTCCCCACAGTCCTTACCAGTCTTTACCAGTCCTTACCATACCTTACCAGACTTGCCAGTCTTTACCAGTCCTTACCCGACCTTCCCTACAGTCCTTACAGACCTTACCGGACCTTCCCTACAGTCCTTACCAGTCTTTACCAGACCTGACCAGACCTTCCCTACAGTCCTTACCAGTCCTTACCAGACCTTACCAGTCCTTACCAGACCTTCCCTACAGTCCTTACAGACCTTACCGGACCTTCCCTACAGTCCTTACCAGTCTTTACCAGACCTGACCAGACCTTCCCTACAGTCCTTACCAGTCCTTACCAGACCTTACCAGTCCTTACCAGACCTTCCCTACAGTCCTTACAGACCTTACCGGAGCTTCCCTATAGTCCTTACCAGTCTTTACCAGATCTTACCAGTCCTTACCAGACCTTCCCTACAGTCCTTACAGACCTTACCAGTCCTTACCAGACCTTCCCTACAGTCCTTACAGACCTTACCGGACCTTCCCTACAGTCCTTACCGGTCTTTACCAGTCCTTAACGGACCTTCCCTATAGTTCTTACCAGTCCTTACCATGCCTTACCAGACTTGCCAGTCTTTACCAGACCTTACATACCTTACCAGTTCTTACCAGTAGTAGTCCTTCCTTACAGTCCTTACAAGTCCATACCAGACCTTCCCTACAGTCCTTACCAGACCTTCCAGTCTTTACCAGACCTTCCCTACAGTCCTTACCAGACCTTCCAGTCTTTACCAGACCTTCCCTGCAGTCCTTACCAGTCCTTAGCAGACCTTCCCTACAGTCCTTACAAGTCCTTACCAGCCCTTTACAAATCCTGAGCAGTCCTTGCAAGTCCTTACCATTACAAATACCAGTTCCTTCCAGGAACAACAGAAAGTTGGATTGATGCTTAAACATCTCCCAGGTGTTGAGTCTTTGCAGATCTTTGCTGTGTACCTTTTTTTCTTCTTTATCTATTTATATTTATTTATTTTGTTTTATTCGTGTTTTTATCCCCAGGTGAACGCTGAGGAGGGGGAGGGTGGGGTGGGTGGGGGGATGGGGCAGGGAAGGGGAGGGGGGGTGTTGAGCCTTTGTGGATCTTTTGTATCTATATATCTTGCCCCCCCCCCCCCTTTTTGATCTGTTTATTGTATTTGTTTCTTCTTTGTTTGTTCATTTATTTATTTATTTATTTATTTATCTATTTATTTTATTTTATATACCCAGGTGAAGAGTGAAAGGGGGGTTTGGCGGGGGGGGGGGGGGGGGGGTTGTGGACCTTTTGTATATGTATATTTTTTTTTACTTTTTATCTGTTTACTTGTTTGTTTGTTTGATTATTTATTCATTTATTTGTTTATTCATTCTTTTTTCTTTTTTTTTAATCTATTTGTGTATCTATCTATTTAATATTATTTATTTATTTATTAATTATTTCTATGTATTTATCTATTTTCAACCCAGGTGAACACCGTGTCCAACCTGGTGTACGCAGGGGGGCTGAACATCTACAACCTGTACGGCCCATGCGTGAAGAACTCCGGCAGGCTGGGGTACGGCTTTGGTGGCCAGAGCCTGGTCACGGCCAACTTCGGCTGGGGTTTCGCCCATTCCCCTTACATCAAGGCTGAAAGGAAGGTTGGTTTTTTTTTGTTTCTTACTTGATTTGCTTCTTCTTTTTTTTTTTTTCTTTTTTTTTTTGCCATAGATACATGTTTGTTTGTTTATTGATTGGCACCCCCGAAAGCGGAGTATGGCTGCCTACATGGCGGGGTAAAAACGGTCATACACGTTTAAAAGCCCATTCTTGTACATAAGAGTGAACGTGGGAGTTGCAGCCCATGAACGCAGAAGAAGAAGAGGAAGAAGAAGTTTATTGATTGGCGAGTTCATTGATTTAAAAAAAATATTTTTATGGGGTTTTTTGGGGTTTTTTTTTTACCTATTTTTATTATCGGTCTTTAATCATTTCTTTTCTAGAAACAAAAAAAACAACAAAAACAACAACAACAACAACAAAAAATCATCGTTTGGCAAATAGTTGACACTGAATGTAAAATAGGCTTGGCACTGAAAGGGTTAACCAAGTGGACGAGCATGTAAGTAAGTCAATAAAAAAAAAGATATGTGCACAGAGCAGTGTCCCAGTAGTAATACCCCCCCCCTCCCCCGCCCCCCCTGCACACACTCACACACACACACACACTCACCCCTCTCCCCCATCCCCAACCCCCCAAGCCCCCAACCCAATGAGGAAGCGAGTGTACACGAGTTTTGAGTCCTATATATGTTACGCAGCATGCGAAAAATCTGGCTTAAGTTGGAATTTATTGTTTTTGACACTCGTATACTTTCAGAAAGCTTAAAAAACACAGAAAACAGAACTGATCTATCTCTCACCTACTGCTAGGTCACATAACGTCTGGGATTTTTTTAATTTTTGCTACCTACTTCCGGGAGGTTATCGGCCGTAGTACTTTCATTTTCTCCGCATAGGCGGATAGTAGTTTGCACGGGACAGGAATGTCAGACCCCTGCCGGAGTCTGCACTAGTTGGGTCACAGTAAGTATGTTATTTAAATGTAATTTTAGATAGAAAATTTCCTTTTATGCTGCTTTTTTTTTCTTTTTTTTTTATACTAATTTATTTGCAAAAAAAAAAATGTTTTAAAATGCTTATTCATTCAAAAGAATTTTTGGAAATACTAATTTATGCAAAAACTTTTGAAACGCTAATTTATGCTTTTTTTTTTTTTTTTTTTGTTTCTTATCTGCTTGTAGTTCATTGAGAACCTGCGAGGTGGGCGGTCCAACGCCAGACTATCCCTGACGCCCCCCTGCATCAACGCCAAAGGGGCCATAGCCTACATGAACTCCAAGGACGTCCGCAAAGCGTTGCACATCCCCTCCAATCTTCCGGAATGGCAGCCGTGCAGGTGGGGGGGGGGTGGGGGGGGGGGGGGTGGTGTTTTTAGTGTGTGTGTGTGTGTAAAGTGTGTACGAAGTGTGTCTCTTTTGTGAGTGTGTGGGGGCCGGGGTGGAGTTGGGGGGGGGGGGGTGGGGGTGGGGATTGTTCAGGACCAGTAGCTCAAGGAGGCATCAATGTGCTCGGTCAAATATATAAACGCTACACCACATCTGCCAAGCAGAGATGCCTGACTGACCAGCAGCATAACCCAATGCGCTTTGTCAGGCCTTGAGAAAAAAAAAGATAAATAAATGAATAAATAAATGAATGATAATAAAAATAAATTAAAATGAAATAAATAAAATAAAAGATAACCAAAAATGAAAATAAATAAATAAATAAACAAATTAAATAAAATAGAATAATAAAAGAATAATAAAAGAATAAATGAATAAAAGTAAAATAAAATAAATTTTGAAAAAAAAATTTTAATAAAAAAAATAAAATAAAAATAAAAAGATAAATACATAAAAATACTACTACTGATAATAATAATATTTAAAAGGCACAAGGTTTAAAAGGTTCATGTTTGTGTGTGTGCGTGTGTGTGTACATAGTGTATCACTGTATGAGTGTTTGTGTGGGTCTGTGTTTTTTGTTGTTTTTTTCTTTCGTTTTCTTTTTTTTTTTTTTTATACTGAAATTCTGTAGATCTATATCAAGATTGATCTATATGATTTCAGTTTCATTTCATATTTAATTCAGTTTATGTTCATATCTCACACAGTTTCTTCCTTTTTAGCGGCCATTTGGAACACCACTTTGTGATTTTTTTTATGAATGTTCCACAAGCATTTGTATTTGTATTTGTATGTCTTTTTATCACAACAGTTTTCTCTGGGTGAAATTCGGGCTGCTCTCCCCAGGGAGAGCGCGTCGCTACACTACAGCGCCACCCATTTTTTTGTATTTTTTCCTGCATGCAGTTTTATTTGTTTTTCCTATCGCAGTGGATTTTTCTACAGAATTTTGCCAGGAACAACCCTTTTGTTGCCGTGGGTTCTTTTACGTGCGCCAAGCGCATGCTGCACACGGGACCTCGGTTTATCGTCTCATGCGAATGACTAGCGTCCAGACCACCACTCAAGGTCTAGTGGAGGGGGAGAAAATATCAGCGGCTGGTCCGTGATTCGAACCAGCGCGCTCAGATTCTCGCGCTTCCTAGGCGGACGCGTTACCTCTAGGCCATCACTCCACATTTTGGTAGTGGTTGTTTTTTTATGATTATAGAATGTTATATTAAAGCCAGAAAGTTATGGGGGGGAAAAAATGACATGACGAGGTTGAAATGCTGATAGATTTTGTTTGTATATTAAAACAGAGATATGCTGAATGATGCGGAATGCCTTGATTAAGTGGAAATACACACAACTTTCTTTAACTGGAGTGATGGCCTACAGGTAAAGCATCCGCACACTAAAAAAAAAAAAAAAAAGAATAGAACAGAATAGAATATGTCTTTATTACCAAGTGTACCGGGGTCACAACAAGGAATACTGGAGGGTGGGAGGGGGAGGGGGTATAGTACGTAACAAGGTACAAATATAAATCGAAAATCATACACAGATACAGTTAGAAATTAGGATACATACAAGTGCGTATCAATATAAAAACTTGTGCGTACTCACACATGCATGCACTGCACACACACACGCACACACACACACACAAACTCTCTCACACACACACACACACGCGCGCGCGCACTCACGTTTGAACAGAAGCTGCATATTATATGTGGATGGGGCTGATGACTAGATCTTCATGGCAACAAAAATGTTCTCCTCTTGCAGAAATTCTTCTGAAGAGATCCACTCTGATAGGCACGCAAATCATGCAAGCACTCAAGGCCTGACTAGCACGCTGAGTTATGCTGCTGGTCTGGCCTCTACCTGACAGTAACAGAAACGGTGTGGCCTGTATATATATGGACTTGCCCCAACACAGTGACGGGCGCAATAGCCGAGTGGTTAAAGCGTTGGACTGTCAGTCTGAGGGTCCCGGGTTCGAATCACGGTGACGGCGCCTGGTGGGTAAAGGGTGGAGATTTTTACCATCTCCCAGGTCAACATATGTGCAGACCTGCTAGTTCCTGAACCCCCTTCGTGTGTATATGCAAGCAGAAGATCAAATACGCACACGTTAAAGATCCTGTAATCCATGTCAGCGTTCGGTGGGTTATGGAAACCAGAACATACCCAGCTTGTACACCCCCAAAAACGGAGTATGGCTGCCTACATGGCGGGGTAAAAACGGCCATACACGTAACAGCCCACTCGTGTGCATACGAGTGAACGTGGGAGTTGCAGCCCACGAACGCAGAAGAAGTAGAAGAAGCCCCAACACAGTGATGCCTCCTTGAGAAGTTGAATCTGATCCCACAGTCACCAGTTTTTTTCTCCCCTTCCACTGGACCTTGAGTGGGGGTCTGGACGCTAGTCATTCGGATGAGATTATAACATGAAGTCCCCTGTGTGCAGCATGCAATTAGCACCCGTAAAAGAACCCACGGTGACAAAAGTGTTGTCACTGGCAAAATTATGTCGAAAAATCAACTTTGATGGGGGGGGGGGGGGGGGGGATTGTTGGCAGAAAAAACTTTTTTTTTTTTCAAAAATAGGTGGTGCTCTCAGTATTGTGATGCACTGTTCCCGAGGGGGGAGTAGCACGAATTTCACACACAGAAATCTGTCGCGACAAAAGAGGAATGCAGTACAGTAGAATACAATGCACAGAAATGCCAACTGTTACGATCTCGCTGTATTCCGTTATGGGCGATCGCAGGTTGTTCCAACGTTACGCTAATGTCACAGTTGTTCCAGTGAGTTCATTTTCGACTGCATAGCACGGTCACATGCTTCCCTGTTGTAACATTACCCAGACGCCTCTGGACCTATCGATCATGAAGCCAGGGCAGTCACTACTAACCTTGGTCTCACATGATGATGCTCAGCTAATCACATGGGTGTTAACATCGAGATAGCATTAATTGAACCAGTCAGCTTAATCGCAGCAGTTACACTGTGCTGCAGGTAGGCCCAAGTGTTTGTACGCCTTAGAAAAAAAATGTGCGTTTGCTGATGGGGCTCAGAGTCCGAATGTTCCAGCCAAATTAAAAATGTTCCTTCCACAAATTTCCTGATTGCTCCTACAAGCACTTGACATGGGTTGGTATCTGTGAATACAATGCAGTACAATACAGTGCAGATATTAAAAAAAAAAAGAAACTACAATACAATACAATACAATGTGGATTTTTGACTCACTTGTGTAAACAAAGTGAGTCTATGTTTTAACCCGGTGTTCGGTTGTCTGTGTGTGTGTCTGTGTGTCCGTGGTAAACTTTAACATTGACATTTTCTCTGCAAATACTTTGTCAGTTGACACCAAATTAGGCATAAAAATAGGAAAAATTCAGTTCTTTCCAGTCATCTTGTTTAAAACAATATTGCACCTCTGGGATGGGCACAAAAAAATAAATAATGAAGCCTAATTATATGCAAACTGCATTTACTGTTATATTTATATTTTTTGTATTCTCTAAACTTGGCACTTTGATCTAATATTCTGACCCAACAACAAGAGCAGTCATTATTATCATTTTTTGTTCAAACAGGAACTTCTTTTGCTAAGCATGGAAGTTTTATTTATTTTGCAAACGTTTTTGGTGCAGATAGTAAAAAAAGGGAAATTACTCTGTAATTAATGCTAGGGGACTTAATTCGCTTGAAACTGATCTTTCTCATCATAAACATTACATTTTGAAATTATACACAATACATAAAAAGCTTGGATTTTTTTTTTTCAGTGTATCACAAGTGAGTCTTGAAGGCCTTGCCTCTCTTGTTTCCATTGTTATGGACATTTCTGTACAGCTGTGTTATGTCCCATGCTTTCTTGCAGCGACCTGGATTACCACAGAACTTACAAAGAGATGAGTGCCCAGTACAAGAAAGTGCTGAACAGAGGGGTGAGTATGTGTGTGTGTGTGTGTGTGTGTGTGTGAGTGAGTGTCTGTGTGTGTGTGTGTGTGTGAGTGTCTGTGTGTGTGTGTGTGTGTGTGTGTCTGTGTGTGTGTGTGTGTGTGTGTGTGAGTGTCTGTGTCTATGTGTGTGTGTGTGTGTCTGTGTGTGTGTGTGTGTCAGGCAGCGTGAGTCTCTCCTTGTGTGTGCTGTCTGTTGATTTCTTGGGGTTTTTTTTGTATATTTGTTTTTGGGGATCATTTTTGCAGGTTTCTTTTGTGTGTTTGTGTGTGTGTGTGTGTATGTGTGTGTGTGTGTTGATTGATTGAGGACATATGATATTCTAATATATATACTTGTGTATGTATGCGGGTGATTGAATGACTCCGGAAGTTTCAGTTCCAGTTTCAATGTCTCAAGGAGGCGTCACTGCGTTCACACAAACCCACGTAGACACCTACATCAGCTAGGCATGTGCCTGACCAGCAGCATAACCCAGCACACTTTTGTCGGACTTTGAGTGCTTGCTTGTATACTTGTGTACCTATCAGAGTGGATTTTTTCTGCAGAATTTTTTTTCCAGAGGACAACACGATCAATGCCATGGGTTCTTTTTCAAGTCAAGTCAAGTCAAAATGATCTTTATTGAGGGTAAAAGAATAAGCTTTTACAGCTTTTTTTTACATCCTGCCCTCATAAAAAAAAAAAAAGCGAAGAATTTTTTTTTTTTTTTTAATTAAAAAAGGAAGAAATGGGGGAAGTGGGGGTCTGGAAAGGATAATATGGAAATAAACAATTACAAGAAACACACAAAAATTCTACCGAGAACAACAACAACAACAACAGAAATAATACAAGCGTAAATAGCAATAAATTTACATATGATATTGACACGATTACAACACACAGTGCGTAATCTTTCTCTAACATACCTTCTACTATCAACCCCCCCACCCCCCAGTGTGCCAAGTGCGTGCTACACTCAGTACCTCGGTTTATCGTCTCATCCCAATGACTAGACACTCAGTTTGATTTTTCCAGTCAAAACTTGGGAGAAAGGGCGAGAGCGGGATTTGAACCCGCATCCCCATGGACTTGAGTGCTACGTTGGTAGTTCAGTGTCTGAACCATTCAAATCAAATCAAATCAAAAATACTTTATTAATCCACATGGAAATTAAGTTGTGCAATCACAGGCTCATTGTAAACACTGGCATAAAATCATGCGCAACATAAGAAGAGATTAAAACTCGTCAAATAAGAATTCCCAATAGCTGACGATATACTAACCCCCCCACACACATACTCATGTTAAGACAATAGGGTATTGCACAACAATATTAACAAATGAAAACATCCAACAAAAAAAGGGTATAGATTACTAAAAATGATACGCACGCACGCACACACACACACATGCACACACTGCCAACCCAAGAAAAAAAATTGAATGACTCAAAATATTTGGGAGACAAAAAGGGGTGGCACTCTCCTAGTAAACAACTCCCTTTAACAATACAAAATGTGTTGTATTGTATTGTATAGTATTGTATTGTATTGTATTACTCTTTTTGTCACAACAGATTTCTCTGTATGAAATTCAGGCTGCTCTCCCCAGGGAGAGTGCTTCTCTTTACACTGAGAGTGCCACCTTTTTTTTTTCTTTTTTTTTCCTTCCGCCTGCTGTTATATATTTGTTTTCCTATCTTATCTACCACATGGCCAGTACTTCCTTGTTTTGGGAACGGTATGGAATGTATTTCGTTTAGACTTGTCGTAACCCCAGAATAGGAAGACATGTTTTATTATTTGGGGTTTTTTTTTGTTTGTTTGTTAGTTGTTGTTTTTCCGTTGTTTTTCTTTTGGGGGGTTTGGGTGGGGGTGGGGGTTGATAGTAGAAGGTATGTTAGAGAAAGATACGGTTGTCATTTGTACACAAGAATGTTGTGCTTTTTTTTTTTTTTTTTTTTTTTTTTACAGAAGCGTGTGTTGGTGTATAATGGAGACGTTGACATGGCGTGCAACTTTCTCGGCGACGAATGGTTTACCGACAGCCTCGGACAGCAGGTAAGGCATTGTGTTGTGCTGTGTTGGGTTGTAGTGTTTGTGTTGTATTGAGTTGTGTTCTGTTGTGCTGTGCTGGATTGTGTTGTGTTATGTTGTGTTGCGTTGTATTATTGTGTTGTAATTGAGTTGTGCTGTATTATGTTGTGTTGGATTGTGTTATGTTGTTTTGAGTCGTATTTTGTTGTGTAGGATCGTGTTTTGTGTTGTGTTGTATTGAGTGATGTTGTGTTGGATTGTGTTGTGTTGTGTTGTGCTGTGTTATATTGAGTGATGTTGTGTTGGATTGTATTGTGTTGTATTGAGTGTTGTGTTGGATTGTGTTGTATTGAGTGATGTTGTGTTGGATTGTGTTGTGTTGTATTGAGTGATGTTGTGTTGGATTGTGTTGTGTTGTATTGAGTGATGTGTTGGATTGTGTTGTATTGAGTGATGTGTTGGATTGTGTTGTATTGAGTGATATTGTGTTGGATTGTGTTGTGTTGTATTGAGTGATTTTGTGTTGTGTTGTATTGAGTGATATTGTGTTGGATTGTGTTGTGTTGTATTGAGTGATGTTGTGTTGGATTGTGTTGTGTTGTGTTTTGTTGTATAACTTTAGTTGTGTTGTTTTATGTATTATTATTATGTTGGATTGTGTTGTATCGTACTTTGTTGTGTTGAGTTGTGTTGGATTATGTCGTGTTGCATTCAGTTGTGTTCCTTTATGTCGTGTTCCGTGGTGTTGGGTTGTGGTGACTTCTCTTGCGTTGTGTTGCCGTCCGTTGTGTCGCATGTATCGTGCTGTGTTGTGTCGTGTCGTGTCGTTAATAGAGCGGGAGAGTGGGACCGGACGTTGGGGTTTCTGATCCAGCGTTTACCACTGACCAGGGTTCGATACCCCATTTCAGCTTGTTCATTAGATTGCGTGTTTTTCCTCAGTACCACCCAGGGTTAGTATTTATTTGTATTTGCATTTGTATTTCTAATTGTCATAACAGATTTCTCTGTGTGAAATTCGGGCTGCTCTCCCCAGTGAGAGCGCGTCGCTACACTGAGAGCACCACCCTTTTTTTGTATTTTTTTCTTGCCTGCAATTTTTTTTGTTTTGTTTTTCTTATTGAAGTGGATTTTTCTTAAGAATTTTTTGCCAGGAACAACCCTTTTGTTGCCCTGGGTTCTTTTACATGCGCTAAGCACATGCTGCACACGGGGCCTCGGTTTATCGTCTCATCCTAATGACTAGCGTCCAGACAACCACTCAAGATCTAGTGGAGGGGGAAAAAATACTGGCGACAGTGCCGGGATTCGAACCAGCGTGCTCAGATTCTCTCGCTTCCTAGGCTGATGCATTACCTCTAGGGCATCACTCCACTAATGGCTGTAACTGACTTAGGGTTTGGGGGAAGGTTGAAACGACAGCTGGAGAGAATTGGGGCCCACCCGCCCTTCCTGTGCCGAGCCCTGGACACAGTGGATATAAATTCACCTGCCCCTATGAAAAGCCTCATTGACCTTTCGCCTTTAACTGACAGGCGCAATAGCCGAAGTGGTTAAAGCATTGGACTTTTAGTCTGAGGGTCCGGGGTTTGAATCTTTTTTTTTTTTTTTTTTTTTTTTTTTTTTTTTTTTTTTTGCTGCCCCATCATCTGCGCCGTTTCAGTGGCATTACTCCCACGCTGCTCATTTAGATTCCCCCATACACGGCCACACCCAGGTTCATCCATCGCAGTTCCAGCGTCGGCAGTCCACAGGGAACCGTCGATGTTAGGTCGCCTGGAGGCCACACACCAGAGGAGACCCTGCACTGCTGCTGAGTCACTTCAGTGGTGTTCAGTGGTGCCTGTTCTGTTTTAACGTACTTAGGACACCACCTACTAAGCCCCCTACTAACGACAATAATGGCTTAGTCGCGGAGCCAGACTGAGTGAGCGTCTCTCCCAGAGTGGAGACCGCCACCACGTCCCTCAAACAACAGCCCCCCCATGAGTCTGCCGACACTGACGACATTGACAGGACTCACCCCAGGCGGAGGGGTATCGAAACTGAGGTCACCATGAGAGCAGGGCATGAAAGGTCACAGACTTTGAGAGACTATTTTGTTTATATTGATGACGATGAAGGAGAAGGAGGATGACGATGATGATGACGATGTTGCAATGGAGGTCCATTTTGGTTTGGGACTGCGTGACAAGGCTGTACTCTACGCTTCGCGAGGTTTGAATCTTGGTAACGGCGCCTGGTGGGTGAAGATTTTTCCGATCTCCCAGGTCAACATATAATGCGCAGACCTGCTTAGTGCCTGAACCCCCTTTGTGTGTATAAGCAAGCAGAAGATCAAATACGCATGTTTAAGATCCTGTAATCCATGTCAGCGTTCAGTCGGTTGTGGAAACAAGAACATACCCAGCATGCACACCCCTGAAAACAGATTATGGCTGCCTACATGGCGGGGTAAAAATAGTTATCTATGTAAAAAATCCACTCGTGTACATACGAATGAACATGGGAGTAGCAGCCCGCAAACGAAGAAGAAGGAGAGAAAGCCTTTAACTCACTCAGTACGGCCAGTCCTCTCTTCTCCTCTGCACAGACCCCTCGGATGTCCAGTGGGTGTCTCAATGACCCAACCTTTAGCTTCCATCGTCAGAACTGTGGTATTCTTTGTCAACATTCACCTCTTCAGTATAAGAGCGTTCCGCTTGCAATATTTTGATGATGGTAATTGGGATGAAACACTGTTAACGTCATCTCTTTCGCCGTTCGTATGGAGAGAGTTAAACTTTAATTATGTGCTTTATTGATGTGCAGGTTGTGAAGACTCGATCTGAGTGGACCTACACAGATGAAGTGGGAAGCACTCAGGTGGCGGGTTTCGTCAAAGCGTTTGACAAGCTTACTTTTGTGACCGTCAGGGTGAGTAGGGTTGTTTGGTTTCTTTTTTTTCTTTTTTTTTCTGCGTTTTTGACTCACTTGTGTAAACAAAGTGAGTCTATGTTTTAACCCAGTGTTCGGTTGTCTGTGTGTGTGTGTGTCGTGTGTCTGTGTGTCCGTGGTAAACTTTAACATTGACATTTTCTCTGCAAATACTTTGTCAGTTGACACCAAATTTGGCATAAAAATAGGAAAAATTCAGTTCTTTCCAGTCATCTTGTTTAAAACAATATTGCACCTCTGGGATGGGCACAAAAAAAAGAAGCCTAATTATATGCAAACTGCATTTACTGTTATATTTATATTTTTTGTATTCTCTAAACTTGGCACTTTGACCTCTTATTCTGACCCAACAACAAGAGCAGTCATTATTATCATTTTTTGTTCAAACAGGAACTTCTTTTGCTGAGCATGGAATTTTTATTTATTTTGCAGACGTTTTGGTGCAGATAGTAAAAAAGGGAAATTACTCTGTAATTAATGCTAGGGGACTTAATTTATCACAAGTGAGTCTTTAAGGCCTTGTCTCTCTTGTTTTTTTCCGTTTTTTTTTTTTTTTTTTTTTTTTATTGTTTTTTAAGGCAAATTTAGGGTTCCATGAATCCATAATTGCAAAACATATTTCAGGAAAGGATAAAAAAAAAAATAAAAATTCAGCAAAGGCAAAAAACCTGTTGTAATCACATAATTTTGTAAAGTGCTTAGAGCTTGGTCTCCAACCGGGGATAGGTGTTATATATTGTATTGTATTATACTGTATTATATTGTATTGTATTACTCTTTTGTCACAACAGATTTCTGTGTGTGAAATTTGGGCTGCATGTCGCTACACTGAGAGCACCACTTTTTTTGTTCGTTTTTTTTTTTTTTTTCAGCCTCCAGTTATATTTGTTTTCCTATGGAAATGGATTTTTTGTACAGAATTTTGCCAGCGGCAACATTTTTATTGCTGTGGGTTCTTTTGCATACTCGTGGCACAGTCACCTATGGCAGTGCACTGTCTAGTCAACTAAAGTCACCCATGGCAGTGCACCGTCTAGTCAACCAATGACGACCCATGGCAGCGCACTGTCTAGTCAACTAAAGTCACCCGTGGCAGTGCACTGTCTAGTCAGCTAAAGTCACCCATGGCGGTGCACTGTCTAGTCAACTAAAGTCACTTATGGCGGTGCACTGTCTAGTCAACTAAAGTCACTTATGGCGGTGCACTGTCTAGTCAACTAAAGTCACCCATGGCAGTGCACTGTCTAGTCAACTAAAGTCACCCATGGCAGTGCACTGTCTAGTCAGCTAAAGTCGCCCATGGCGGTGCACTGTCTAGTCAGCTAAAGTCGCCCATGGCGGTGCACTGTCTAGTCAACTAAAGTCACCCATGGCAGTGTACTGTCTAGTCAGCTAAAGTCACCCATGGCGGTGCACTGTCTAGTCAACTAAAGTCACCCATGGCGGTGCACTGTCTAGTCAACTAAAGTCACCCATGGCGGTGCACTGTCTAGTCAACTAAAGTCACCCATGGCGGTGCACTGTCTAGTCAACTAAAGTCACCCATGGCAGTGCACTGTCTAGTCAACTAAAGTCGCCCATGGCGGTGCACTGTCTAGTCAACTAAAGTCACCCATGGCAGTGCACTGTCTAGTAGGCTAAAGTTGCCCATGGCGGTGCACTGTCTAGTCAGCTAAAGTCACCCATGGCAGTGCACTGTCTAGTAGGCTAAAGTTGCCCATGGCGGTGCACTGTCTAATCAGCTAAAGTCGCCCATGGCAGTGCACTGTCTAGTCAACTAAAGTCGTTCATGGCGGTGCACTGTCTAGTCAACTAAAGTCGTTCATGGCGGTGCACTATTTAGTCAGCTAAAGTCACCCATGGCAGTGCACTGTCTAGTCAACTAAAGTCACCCATGGCGGTGCACTGTCTAGTCAGCTAAAGTCGCCCATGGCGGTGCACTGTCTAGTCAACTAAAGTCGCCCATGGCGGTGCACTGTCTAGTCAACTAAAGTCACCCATGGCGGTGCACTGTCTAGTAGGCTAAAGTTGCCCATGGCGGTGCACTGTCTAGTCAACTAAAGTCACCCATAGCGGTGAAAGAGTCGGCGAAAAAGAAAGGAGGATGGGCATGACAAATGATGATGATAATGAAGATGCTGATGATGATGATGCTGATGACGCTGTGGAGGTCCAGTTTGACGTGAGCTGCTCTCTTGTGTCCTTTCAGGGGGCTGGTCACATGGTGCCCACAGACCGCCCTCGGCCCGCCCTCAAGATGTTCATCAACTTCATCACCAACAAGCCCTTCAACTGAGCCCAGCGCGGCGTCGCCATGGATACAGTGACAAACACACACACACACACACACCAGCACTGCTTTATAATGAAAATATTCAAAATCAATGAGAATAAGAATAATGATGATGGAGTACTCTTCTCTAGTACTGTTCCCTCGGAGTCACAGAGAGAAGGCACTTCACACAAATTGAATATATCAATGAAGAAGCAACAGCTCTCAAGAAAATTCAAATATAACAAAACATCACTCTTGATCAGTCAATCAATCGAAACGAGGAAATTTCTCGTGTGGGTGACGAAATAGCATGAGAACATCTCAAATAGTGAAAATGACGTTTTACATGATATGAATTTGTTAAAAGTTTTGTACATTCAAAGAGAGAGAGAGAGAGAGAGAGATAGCATAATATGTAAAACCACTCAAAAGTGTTACTTGTTTCTCATATGAAACTCTCCAACTTCCTTCTCCACACACCCCCACACCCAATCGCCCTCTCCCTCCCCTTCCCCCTTTTAACACCACACACACACACACACACACACACACACACGCCAGCTCCCCCCCCTACCCCCCATTCCCTTACAATCTCTCACAACTCCCACTCCTACTCCATCCATTTACATCACAGCATTTTACAAGTTTTGATTAAAAACAGCAAACACTGATGATTTATAAGCATTAGAAATTGACTAGACTTAATAAGCAAAACCGACCATCACAGTAGTTCTGATACTGAATGCAGACATCACAAAAATACTGTAGTTATAGCGCATGCAGGCATGCACCTTTTTAACTCACACCTGCCTGTGAGCAAAAATGAGCCATCACGGTAGTTCTAATGTTGAATGCTAGACATCAAGAAAATGATTGAACGTAGTTGTAACGCATGCATGCATGCTCGCACCCAAACTCGCACTCACCCTCTCCAACGCCACACTACACACACACACACACACACACACACATGCACACACACACATACACACACACACACACACACACAAATAACGATAATTATGCAGATTGATGCTCACACCTTTTATGCAGGGAGATGGTGGCATATTATGACAGAACATTTTACTTACATGATAAACATACATGCATCACGTATATCACACAGGAATACATGTGTGTACACACAAGCAAACGTACACACACACACACACACACACACACACACACACATACACATACATGACCAGCTGAAGCCGAAGAAATATGATTATCAAAAAGATGGTTGGCAACACTGTAGAACTGTATTTTGAGAGACTTTTTTTTTTTTTTAGCCATATATGTTTTTATATACATTCCTTTAAAAGACAGGGTTCCCACGGGTTTTTGTTATGGTTTCTTTTTGTTTTTTTCTCTTTTCACGGTGATCCAAACCTTTCCGAAAGAAAATATCTGAGAACATCACTCCTATTTCACAACATCTCCATTGGCTCTCTGTCTCACACAGAACAAAGTATGAGATCAGCATGTTATAAATGTATCCACAAATCTGCCCCTTCCTATCTTTTGTGGCTGCTTTCACCTCTACACTCTATCTCGCTCTCTACGATCGGCTTCAGATCCACTCTGTTTACGCACACCCAGATTCAAACTCTCTACTGTTGGACGCCGTTCTTTCTGTGGCTCTGGACCTTGCATTTAGAATGAACTTCCTCTTTCGCTTCGTCAGGTCTCCGCACTCAGCTCTTTTAAGTTTGGCCTTAAAAGCCACCTCTTCAGTTTCTTCAGTTTTAGAGTTGTGCATGCGTGTGAATGACGGGTGTGAAAGCGCTTAGATTTGTCTCTGCACAAGATTCAGCGCTATATAAATACTATCATCATCACTATAATTAGTATTTCTTTCTTTTTGCTGCTCTCTTTCTTTTTTTTCCAGTCTGTTTTCCTGCCACTTACGCTTTCTCTGTGTGTAAGTAGCAACCCACCCATGAAGCAACTAGAAAGGGAGAGAATGTCGCTCAGGGGCAGTTACTCTCTGCTCCTTTTTAGCAGACAACATAATCATGAGCATGCAAGAGTGTCTAATGACCGCAAAACAGGAGAGGAGATCACTGTCTTGGGAATCGCAACTCTTCAGTTGGGTTTTTTGGGTGGGTTTTTTTTTTTTTTGTTATCTCCGACTTCCTCTTCTCCTACTTATCTGAAGTTCTTCTGATTTATTGATTTGGGGAAATTTTCTGCTGATGATGATTCCAGAAAATTCCAGATTTTCTCAAATTGCTGCTGATATTCCCCCAGACTTTCATAACCTGGAAAGAAATTACCTCTTCAGTTTTCCCAAACATTCTCCCCCCCTGAACAATGGGAAACTGTCTCATTTTTAAGGAACCCAAATTTCATCCCCAGAGTTTTGTTGTTGTTTAATGCAAGATCTTTCATACATGAAACATTTTTCAGGATAAAAAAAATGCAACAAGAAAAACAAAAAAAACCAACTAAAAACCAGCATACAAACATACAGACAAACAGTGAAGACAGATTTGGTATCGGATGATGGGTTTTTTTTGTTTGTTTGTTTGTTTTTCAGTAGTTAGTTTATTTTGCTTGCTCATTAACCAGAACTGACACAGTCTGTTTGGTATATCATAGTGCCAGAGGTTTGTTTGGTATATCATAGTGCCAGAGGTTTGTTTGGTATATCATAGTGCCAAAGGTTTGATTGGTATATCATAGTGCCAGAGGTGTATATCATAGTGCCAGAGGTTTGTTTGGTATATCATAGTGCCAGAGGTTTGTTTGGTATATCATAGTATAGTGCCAGAGGTTTGTTTGGTATATCATAGTGCCAGAGGTCTGTTTGGTATATCATAGTGCCAGAGGTTTGTTTGGTATATCATAGTGCCAGAGGTTTGTTTGGTATATCATAGTGCCAGAGGTTTGATTGGTATATCATAGTGCCAGAGGTTTGTTTGGTATATCATAGTGCCAAAGGTTTGTTTGGTATATCATAGTGCCAGAGGTTTGTTTGGTATATCATAGTGCCAGAGGTTTGTTTGGTATATCATAGTGCCAGAGGTTGGTTTGGTATACCATAGTGCCAGAGGTTTGTTTGGTGTATCATAGTGCCAGAGGTTTGTTTGGTGTATCATAGTGCCAGAGGTTTGTTTGGTATACCATAGTGCCAGAGGTTTGTTTGGTATATCATAGTGCCAGAGGTTTGATTGGTATATCATAGTGCCAGAGGTTGGTTTGGTATATCATAGTGCCAGAGGTTGGTTTGGTATATCATAGTGCCAGAGGTTTGTTTGGTATACCATAGTGCCAGAGGTTTGATTGGTATATCATAGTGCCAGAGGTTTGTTTGGTATATCATAGTGCCAGAGGTTTGATTGGTATACCATAGTGCCAGAGGTTTGTTTGGTATATCATAGTGCCAGAGGTTTGATTGGTATATCATAGTGCCAGAGGTTTGTTTGGTATATCATAGTGCCAGAGGTTTGATTGGTATACCATAGTGCCAGAGGTTTGTTTGGTATACCATAGTGCCAAAGGTTTGATTGGTATATCATAGTGCCAGAGGTTTGATTGGTATACCATAGTGCCAGAGGTTGGTTTGGTATATCATAGTGCCGGAGGTTTGTTTGGTATATCATAGTGCCAGAGGTTTGTTTGGTATATCATAGTGCCAGAGGTTTGTTTGGTGTATCATAGTGCCAGAGGTTTGTTTGGTATATCATAGTGCCAGAGGTTTGATTGGTATACCATAGTGCCAGAGGTTTGTTTGGTATATCATAGTGCCAGAGGTTTGTTTGGTATATCATAGTGCCAGAGGTTTGATTGGTATATCATAGTGCCAGAGGTTTGTTTGGTATATCATAGTGCCAGAGGTTTGTTTGGTATATCATAGTGCCAGAGGTTTGTTTGGTATATCATAGTGCCAGAGGTTTGATTGGTATACCATAGTGCCAGAGGTTTGTTTGGTATATCATAGTGCCAGAGGTTTGTTTGGTATATCATAGTGCCAGAGGTTTGATTCATGCTACCCATTACAGCTGAGGCTGACATCTCCCTTAGCTGAGCTGAAAATAACATGACCAAGAATCTTCTTTGTTATCTCCACTTTCTTTTGTTGTTGTTGTTGTTGTTGTTGTAATGGATGCATGGTTATTATTCTTGAAAATCAATTCTAGTATTGTGCTCTTTGAGATTTTTTTTTTTTTTTTTTTTTTTTTTTTTCGTGCACTGCACATCATTTGTGAAATGTGAAGTTATTGATACAGTTTGTTTTGTTTCACTTTTGAAGCATTACAGTGTGTGTGTTTTTTTGTGGTCGGTTTTTGTTTGTTTTGTTTTTTGTTTTGTTTTTTTCCCAGTAGTGACGTAAGGTGCGTAGTCTACCAAACAGACATGTACACATGCACAGAGCTTATTTTGTAGGACTCGAGTTGCAGATCAAGATAAACCTTATGTTGTTGTTTGTTGTGTTTGATAAATGTCTTTTTTCTGTTCTTTTTTTTTTTTTCCCTGGCCCCCCCCCCCCCTCCCCCGCCCCCTTGTTTTCCTTTTTTTCTTTTTTTTTCCTTTTTATATATACATACAGAGAGAGAGGGACAGCAAAGAACCAAACGTATAAGGAAGACAGCAGATCATGGTTGGCATCAGATTACAAAGACCTCACCGTGTGACAAAAATACACGGGCTGAAAATCATAACTCCTTGAAAAAAAAAACAGTCCACATCGTTTTTTTTGGAGGGGGAGGGGGAGGGGGGGGGGGGCATCAAATAAATACCCATGATAGATGTTGGTTGGCTGCATGAGAAATGGGAGGTCCCTTTTTTTTTTGTCAAGAAGCTAAAGTAGGGAGGATGGAGGGGGTGGGGTTGGGGGGGGGGGCGGACATTCTGCAGTGAACATTATGATGTTGTCAGTTCAGAAAGGCACGGTGGTTGCAGCATGGACCAAGAGAGAAGTACATGTACTGAGATAATGATACCGTAGTTGTTCTTGCCATCAGCGCTGTTGCCGTTTATTGCTGTTGTCTGTTTAGTTCACATTTAATTAATTAATTGCCAGCAGCAGTGGGTGATGATAAAAGATACTGAAGAAGAAGAAGAAGAAAAAGAAATTAAAAGAGAGGTACGGATGATCTGTTCATGAGGCCATAGCCTGTATGATGGGGTAAACAAAAAAACATCTGTTGTGTTTGCATATGTTTGAATAAACACAAGAAAAAACGAAAATCACATGAAACGCAGATTCATTAGCATGAGAGATTACGTGGTTGCAATTTCTCTAAATTTAAAAGAGAGAGAGAGAGAGAGTCCATTTCCTGCTTTGTAAAGTGGTGTCATTGATGTTGTTGTTTTTCTGATCAAAGCAAGGCACTCCCAAGAGGAAAGGGTCCAGATAGATGTCAGGGACTGACGGGCGCAATAGCCGAGTGGTTAAAGCGTTGGACTTTCAATCTGAGGGTCCCGGGTTCGAATCACGGTGACGGCGCCTGGTGGGTAAAGGGTGGAGATTTTTACGATCTCCCAGGTCAACATATGTGCAGACCTGCTAGTGCCTGAACCCCCTTCGTGTGTATATATGCAAGCAGAATCATGTGTTCCGCAAGCAGAAGATCAAATACGCACGTGAAAGATCCTGTAATCCATGTCGGTGTTCGGTGGGTTATGGAAACAAGAACATATCCAGCATGCACACCCCCGAAAGCGGAGTATGGCTGCCTACATGGCGGGGTAAAAACGGTCCTACACGTAAAAGCCCACTCACGTATATGCGAGTGAACGTGGGAGTTGCAGCCCACGAACGCAGAAGAAGAAGAAGATGACAGGGACTGACACCCTCTGTGTGCTGTACACGGGACCTCAGGTTTATCATCTCATCCAAATGACTAGATGCTTAGTTTGGTTTTCCGGTCAAACTTTGTGGGGGGGGGGAAACGACAAGACTGGGTATCGAACCCAGATCCTCATGGGAATATGCATTGGCAGATAAGGATCTTAACCACTCTGCCATCTTCCACTTGGAACATCAATCAAATCAAATCAAAAAACACTTTATTAATCCGCATGGAAATTAAGTTGTGCAATCACAGGCTCGTTGTAAACACTGGCATAAAATCATCATGCGCAACAAAGAAGAGATTAAAACTAGTCGAATAAGAATTCCCAATAGCTGACGATATACTAATCCCCCCCCCCCCCCCCCCCCACACACACACACATACTCATGTTAAGATTATAGGGTATTGCACAACAATGTTAACAAATGAAAAATCCAACAAAAAAGGGTATAGATTACTAAAAAAAAAAAAAAAAAAATGACATGCGCGCACGCACACACACACACACACACACACACACACACACACACGTTAAGACCATATTGTACAACAATACATAAATAAAAACATCAAGGGAATAAATCGTATATATAAGTAAAATGCACACGCACACACACACACACGTTATCAGTCTTTTTTTTTTTTTTTTTTTTTTCATTTGTTTCAGGTTTGTTTGCCATATTGTTGGTGTTCTCGTTTTCATAGATATGTTGCTTTTTTAGATTCCATGTCTTGTTACTCAGATACATATTTTGCTACAATGTTGTTGTGTTGTTGTTTTTTTGTTGTTGTTGATTTTTTGTTATATGCATTTTGCTTTTTAAAAGGAGGGAGCTTTAAGAGTTAAGATTATGTGACGGTTTTAGCTGTGTGTCTCAGTTATGTTTGTTTTTTTGTTTTGTTTTGTTTTGGGGGCTTTTTTTGTGTTAATTTCTAGACTTAAGATTGACCTTTCATGCTTAAAAAAAAAAAAGGTGTTGTTTTTTTTGTTTTGTTTTATTGGGTGGGTTGTTGTTGTTTTTTTTTGTTGTTGTTTGTTGTTGTTGGTTTTTTTGTTGTTTTTTTTTTTGTTTGTTTGTTTTTTTGGGGGGGTGTTAATTTCTAATTTTAAGATTTACCTTTCATGCTCAAAAAAAAAAAAAAAGTTCGTCAGAAAAAAAAAAAAATAGTTGGATGCTTGCTTCAAAGACACAGTAATAAATAATTTTTTTTCGTTTTTCATATTTTGTTGTTTTGTTGTTGTTTCCAGGCTTTATCTGATTGTTTGATTGAAGAGCAACGAATCGCTCTCTGTCTGTCTCGTTAACCCCTTAACTGCTGACTTGAGGAAATGAGAGCACCATGAATGAAGATTATTTGAAGTGCACCTGGTACTTTTTTTTTTTTTTTTTTTTTGAGGGGGCGGGGGGGGGGGGGGTACGTTTAAATGACCGTCACTGATTTATGTATGCGCATGTGCAAGATCCGAACCCACATGGCGGAATTGGGAAGAAGAAAACTAGAACTGAAGCCGTGGAAACAAGGTGTGCTATCGCAAGACCCTGTCAGTATCACATCGCCAATGGACATGTCTTTATTACCAAGTGTACCGGGGTCACAAGGAATATTGGGGGCGGGGGGGATAGTACATAACTAGATACGAACATAAATCGAAAATCATACACAAACACAGATACAGTAGAAATTAGGATACGCACAAGTGCGCCAAAGCGTCAAGCAGCACGTTAGACTATGTAATAATAATGATAATAATATTAATAATGTACATTTATACAATGCCCTCTCTCTCTGAGAGCTCAGGGCGCTTTACATGAAAAGAAAAATATTACCAAGTTACACAAATCATTCATGACCACTCTTTCTCAACCCCCACGCTCCACGCCCCCTCCACACACACACATTCTCTCTCTCTCCCTTTCCCACTCTTCATACATCCAAAGTGGGCTGACATGGGTGGTGCTGGAGAACAATGAAGCCGAGAGTGCTTATAGTTAAGTGTTAAAAATATGAGTTTCTAAGGATGAGCGAAAAAGCAGAAATAGAATCGGGTGCACGGATATGATGAGAAAGGTTGTTCCAGATAATGAGGAGCAGCAAAGAAGAAAGAACGTTCACCATAGGTTCTTGTATTGACACGAGAAAGTTTCAAAAGGTAACAGGTGAGGAAGAGCGGAGAGTTAACTCTCTCCATACGAACGGCAAAAGAGACGACGTTAACAGCGTTTCACCCCAATTACCATCATCAAAATATTGCAAGCGGAAGGCTATTATACTGAAGACGTGAATGTTGACATAGAATACCACACTTCTGACGACGGAAGCAAAAGGTTGGGTCATTCAGACACCCACTGGACATCCGAGGGGTCTGTGTAGAGGAGAAGAGAGGACTGGCCGTACTGAGTGAGTTAAGGAAAACAAAGCTAAGCTGGTATGGCCACGTAAGAATATCCAGTGGCCTTGCTAAAACAATCTTCCAAGGAGGGAAACGGAGCGAAGGGGGATGGGGGGGTGGGGGGGGGGGGGGGGTAGACAAACAACCAATAGACCTGAAGGAGCGTGGTGAACAAGTCTTTTTTATGGTGACCCAGTGACTTCTCACAGAGTTGAGGAAGACAAAGACAAAACAAAATCTTTATTATCGAGGGTAATAGATAAGCAAGCAACATGCTTTTTTTTTTTTTTTTTTTTTTTTTTACATTCAGCCCTCGCCCTAAAGAGGGAATAGAGCTATAAAAAAAAAATTTTAAAAAAGCGAAAATCAGGGAAAAAAAACAACACAAAAAAACAAGGAAAAAAAAACCACAATGAAAATACACCATTATTTCACCATTCACAGCCATTCCACTTTAAAAAAAAAAAAAAAAGAGGTAGAAGAAAAAAAATCATGAAACACACACACACACAACACCAAAACAAAACACAAAAAAAACACGGAGAATACAACAGTCCTTCCGTCGCAAACACCATCCCACCAGTTCACACACACACACACACACGCACACGCACACAAATACACCCACTCAAGAGAGTGAGAGGGAACCCACAAATTGTCGAAAGCAATGTTGGATTTCAGGTGACGTCAATTTTTGTGAATAGGTACATTTTTAGATTTTGTTTAAAGTTGTTGTGGTTAGTTATATTTTTTTTTAATGTGATGGTAAACTATTCCAATACGTTCCCCTGCTGTATGTTAGACTGGACTTAAAAAGATCAAGACTGGCTTCAAGACGGCTGCAATAACCGAGTGGTTAAAGCGTTGGACTTTCAATCTGAGGGTCCTGGGTTCGAATCTCGGTGCACCTGGTGGGTAAAGGGTGGAGATTTTTCCGATCTCCCAGGTCAACATATGTGCAGACCTGCTAGTGCCTGAACCCCCTTCGTGTGTATGCGCACGCAGAAGATCAAATACGCACGTTAAAGATCCTGTAATCCATGTCAGCGTTCGGTGGATTATGGAAACAAGAATATACCCAGCATGCACTCCCCCGAAAACGGAGTATGGCTGCCTCCATGGCGGGGTAAATAAAAAAAACAAAAAACGGTCATACACGTAAAATGTTACATGTCTGTCTGAGTGTGTATGTGTGTGCGTCTGAAATCTGATTGAATGACACAGGAAACGAATGATGAGCGCCCAGTGGCAGCCGTCAATCGGCTCTACCCAGGTAGGCAGCCTGTGGTGCAAATGTCCCCGTGTATGTAAAGCGCTTAGAGTTTGGTCTCTGAACGAGGATAGGTGCTATAGAAGTATCCACATCAATCAATCAATCAAGAGGAAGTAAGAACAAGAACTGATTTAGCTGAACAAAATGCAATCCGAAATAAAGAATGGTGACTCAAATCGTGAGCTGTAGGCTCAATCTGATCTCAGTTCAAGCGACAACCCCATTTCTGATGATTATACAAGGAGGAAGGTGGCAGAATGGTTAAGACGCTCGTCTGCCAATACAAAGTCTGTGAGGGTCTGGGTTCGAATCCCGCTGTCGCCCTTTCTCCCAAATTTGACTGGAAAATGGAACTGGGCGTCTAGTCCTTCGGATGAGATGATAAACCGAGGTCCCGTGTGCAGTACGCACTTGGCGCACTGAAAAAGAACCCATGACAACGAGACAGTGTTGTCCTCTGGCAAAATTATGTAGAAGAAATCCACTGTGATGGGTACATAAATATATATATATATGTATGCATGCACTCAAGACTAAGACGGGTTATGCTGCGGGTCAGGCAGGTGTAGTGTAGCGTATATGGATTTGTCTGAACGCGGCGACGCCTTCCTGAGAAATTGAAATCGAAAATTTGATGATTATACTCGTTAGTTAGGCTCAACACTCAGCTTACATTAGATATTGACACAAACTTACAGTTGGTCCAACAATAAAGTGATATCTGTATGATAAGTGGTTTTCTTCACGGCAATGGGAACTCGTTTAAAACTTAGTCTTTTGTAAAAGGCTATGACTCTGAAACTAATTGCACTGGCTCTTAGTCATACAGTCCTGGGAGGGGAGGGGAGGGGGCTAGTTGGCCTTTGGTAGATAATCTCAATGTCGACTTTCCTTTAAGTTCAAATTCTAGCCCACATAATCGGGGACAGCAGTTGCCACCTTTGCTGTTTGAATGAACATAGTCGCACATGTCTGATCATCATACTTCGTATTTGTCAGGAGCAGTTATGGAGTGAATGGTTTGTTTGTCTGTCTGTCTGTATGCCTTTGCATGTCTGTCTGTCTATCTGTCTGTCTGTCTCTGTCTGTTTGTCTGTCTGTCTGTCTGTCTGTCCGTCTCTGTCTCTCTCTCTGTGTCTCTGTCTGTCTCTGTCTCTGTCTCTCTCTCTCTCTCTCTCTCTCTCTCTCTCTCTCTCTCTCTCTCTCGTCTGTCTCAGTGTCTTTCTGTCTGTGAGAACTATCTATATGCATCTTGGATCGGACTCCTTTCTTTTGAACACACACACACACACACACACACACACACACACACACAGACATACGTTCAACTCCAAGGTAAAAATGCATACAGATGTAACGTCCCCAAATCGCCCCCCTTTCTGAAGGTCCCCCCCCCCTCCCCAGGGGATATATCAGTGTTTTAATCACCCCCCCATCGGGGAATGTATCATTGTCCTAAATCGTCCCGTGTGTGTGTGTGTGTTCGCGCATATAAATAAACACGCACGTTAAAATCCCCGTCATCCATGTCAGCTTTCGGTTGGTTATGGAAACAAGAACATAACTGGCATGCACACACCAGCAAACGGAGTATAGCTGCCTACATGGCGGGAAAAGCGAACCGTCACACTGGCGTAAAAACCCATTCGTGCATAAGAGTGAAGATGGGAGATGCACCCCACGAACGAAGAAGAAGAATGTATAGATATGGATACTTATATAGCGCCTGTCTTCGGTCGGAGACCAAGCTCTCCTCATACCTCATACCTCATTACCTCGACCGCTGGGGTCGTTGGGAGGACATGAGGAAGATGCCATAGCTCGCCACGCCGTTCTGTTGGCAGCTGTCGTGAGGAGATCTGGCATCGTCATTTTTGGTCCATTCCTTGACGTTGTCGGACCAGCTCTTCCTCTGCCGTCCAAGCTCTAAGCGCTGTAAAAACTCGGGGGTCGTTTACGTAACAGGCTGCCTACCTGGGTAGAGCCGACTGACAGCTGCCATTGGGCGCTCATCATTCGTTTCCTGTGTCATTCAATCAGGTTTCAGTCACGCACACATATACTCACACAGACATGTAACATTTTACGTGTATGACCATTTTGTTTATTTTAGCCCGCTAATAAACCAGCCATACTCCGTTTTCGGGAGGAAGAGGGGGGTGTATGCTGGGTATGTTCTTGTTTCCATAACCCACCGAACGTTGACAATGGATTACATTATCTTCAACGTTGCGTATTTGATCTTCTGCGTGCGAATACACACGAAGGGGGTTCAGGCACTAGCGGGTCTGCACATAATGTTGACCCGGGAGATGATCGGAAAGATCTCCACCCTTTACCCACCAGGTGCCGTTACCGAGATTCGAACCCGGGGCCCTCAGATTGAAAGTCCCGGCAACGCTATAATATAACCACTCGGCAAGAAGAGGAAGAAGAAGAATGATGAACGTTTCGAAGCCCAGGCAGCAGACAGGTGCTTGCAACAACCTGGTACAGGAGCTTGGTTCTGATGGAGATCTCTGAGATCTCTTTAAGAAATACGTGTGGTAAACCCAACAAGGAAGCGAGAGTCGAGACGGTGGTGTGGTTGTTTTTTTTTGTTTTTTTTTTTTTTTTTTGTTTGTTTGTTTCTTGTTTTTTTATTTGTTTTTTTTTGTTGTTTTTTTGTTGTGTTTTTTGTTTAGTTAGTTGGTTGGTTGGTTTTATTTTATTTTATTTTTTGTTTGTTTGTTTTTTGTTTGCTTTTTGTTTGTTTGTTTTTTTGTTTGTTTGATTTTTTCGGGAAACCCCGTTGTGGTAGCTGAACAGTCTCACGTAAAAAAAATAAATAAAAAATTTTAAAAAAGCCCTTCGTGCATAAAAGTAAACGTGGGAGTTGCAGCCCACGAACAAGAAGAAGAAGAAGAGGAGGAGGAGGAAGAAGAAGAAGAAGAAGACTGGTGCATGTTTCGAAGCCCGAACAGCAAATGGGTGCTGATCTAGGAGCTTGGTTTTGGTGGAGATGTCTCCAAGAAATACGTGTGGTAACAAGGAAGCAAGAATCAAGACGGTGTTTATTTCGGGAAAACCCGTGGGGGCACACTAATGACATTGTAACATACCATTTCATGTAACTTATACAAATAATTATAAATAGCATTTGGTATTGTACTCAAAACAATTCACAATGGCAGAAACCAGCTGCTTGGTTAAGACATACATTTGGAGGAAGAAAAAAAAAAGTTACTTGAAACATGCAAGAGATCGATACAGCATTGATACAATGGATATACCAATTTAGAGTACAAAATTCCCTTGTTGTATAAACACAGAAAAGACAGTGGCTAAGAATAGCTGGGGATTCCCCCTGCGATGTATAGAAAATACGGCCTATCTTACCACCGAACATTAAGAGCAGTAGGTTCATGGATAACAGACCAATGAATGGTCACCTTTCAGTGACATGGGTCCTCTACCACGCCTGTGCATAAATGCGAAGTTGGCGGTGAAAGGGTTAAGGTCTCGACGTTCAGACTGCATAAACACGGTCTTCATGGGGGATGTTTTATAATCTCCCTTTTATTTTGAATAGGCAGTTTGTGATTAATTTTGTTCAACAAGTAATGGGTCTCAGACTGCATAAACACGGTCTTCGTGGGGGATGTTTTATAATCTCCCTTTTATTTTGAATAGGCAGTTTGTGATTAATTTTGTTCAACAAGTAATGGGTCTCAGACTGTATAAACACGGTCAAAATAGGCAGTTTGTGATTAATTTTGTTCAACAAGTAATGGGTCTGGTGGATGGGGAATCTCCGCGAATACTGCCTCTGTCGAGAATGGATCTGTCTAAAGATAATTAGTAGTCGTAGTAGTATAGGGACTGGCAGTCATCTGCCTAGACCTCTCGGCGTTTTTATGTCCCCATCGAATCTTCATCTTTACTTCTTCCATTTTATTTTATTTATTTATTTTCATCTTTTGTTTGTTGTTGTTGGGCGGTGTACGCAAGTACACTTCTGCAAGAAACTTTGTTTTATTCATCATAGTCTTTTTTTTTTTTTTTCTTTTTTTTTCTTTTAAGATGGTGTTGGTGTCAAGGAGATTTTTGAACGTGTTTATATTTTGTGCAAGTTTAACTTCGATTGGTAGTGCATTCCATGTTTGTGCAATTCGGTTAGCCAATGAATTTTTTCTAATGTTGGTGTTGCAGTGTGCGAAACTATCTATCTATGATTATATATATATATATATATATATATATATATATATATATTTTTTTTTTTTTTTTTTTTTTTTTTTTTTTTTAATATATATATATATATATATATATATGGGGGCAACCAGACAAAAAAAGTTTTCAGCAATTTCATGTTCGCACGTGAATTTATGGAATTCATACAATATTCCCAATGACTGGTTTGACGTGGTGAGCTGGAGAAGGTGTGGAGGTGTTTTTTTTGTTTTTTTACGTCATACGAAGTAAACGTCATAACTTTTTTTTTAAATGCGTAACTTTTGTTTCTGCCTCGCAGTGGAAACAGGCTGGATCTGTTTCTGTTCTGACCAGTTCGATAAAATAGAAAAAAAAAGCAAGAACAACAAAAGAACCTCTGAGCATCCAGATCTCCAGCAGATTGTCGCTTCGCCCACGAGTTCCAAGCAGCGGCAAGTCAGCCATGGTCTGAATATTTGCTGTCCAGAACAGTTGTGACTTGTGTGCACAAGCAGTGATTCTATTTGGAAGCATGTTTTCAGTTTGGGGCTGAACCAGAGTCTGTCTGAATGTATAGGATTCTGCTGATTTCCGCTTTGCTGATCATCGCTTCAGCTGAAAGCTTGACTCAAGGTGAATATTTTAATCTATTTTTCTTTATCATTACTCTTGATGAGCATAAATTTATATATGTGTGTGTGTGTGTGTGTGTGTGTGTGTGTTTCGCGGAACCTATTTCCATGCTTGATCAGTTTATGATGCAAAACTAAAACGCAGTTGTTCTAGTGACATATCACCCCCTCCTCTCCCGCCCCCATTCTTCTGGCTTCGTTAGGGACGGTGGGGGAGGGGGGGGGGAGGTAAGGGGGGGGAGACCCCATTTTTGACTTGGCAGTTATCAAAAGTTGAAATCTTCGAATAATTATCAATTATCAATTATTTTCAGAAGACTGAAATGAGTTGCCATTTGATAATAACATAGTTTTAGGAATAGTTTATGTGGTCAACTTTGACGAGTACAAACCTTTCTGATGATAATCAAATTAGATAACAGATAGACGATTAGTCCTAAGAGACCTAGTCATTGTGAAAAAACAACAGCTAAGAATACTAACCTTGAAATTAATATTTTACTAGTGTCGATTATGATGAACTCGAAGCCAGTGATACTGACGGTGAAGAATATTACATATCCAGTCCAGTATAATTCGCGTTTTATTTGTCATGGCATTGCCCTTTCACCGCCAAGCTCGCATTTATGCACAGGCGTGGTAGAGGACCCATGTCACTGAAAGGTGACCATTCATTGGTCTATTATCCATGAACCTACTGCCATACACCGCAGGGGAAATCACCAGCTATTCTTAGCCACTGTCTTTTCTGTGTTTATATCACAAGGGACACAGCACAGAACAGCACAGCACAGCACAGAACACCACAACACAGAACAGCACAACACAGCACAGAACATCCAGCACAGCACACCACAGCACAGCACAGCACTCCAAATTGACTGGCGGTGAAAGAGTTAAGATGCCATTTTTGATTCTAAATCTAGAGTATACACCGATGCTTTCTCTGTGTGTTTCTCGTGAGAGAGAGGTGGAGGCGGGGTGGTATGTGCGTGCGTGCGCGCGAGCATTTAGCACGTATATTTGTAATGGATAAAGTCCTGTTTTAGCGTCTTCATCGGCAATTTTCTTGCATCGACGAAACGACATTCCCATTAGTAGATGGTGTAACCCATTTTCAGTGCTTTTTCGACTCCGTGTCTTAACCGTGCCGCTATCTTGCTCTTTCCCTGTTTCGGTGGACCCGCAGTTTTAGTTTCAGTTTCAGTAGCTCAAGGAGGCGTCACTGCGTTCGGACAAATCCATATACGCTACACCACATCTGCCAAGCAGATGCCTGACCAGCAGCGTAACCCAACGCGCTTAGTCAGGCCTTGAGAATGGTCACCTTTCAATGACATGGGTCCTCTACCACGCCTGTGCATAAATGCGAGCTTGGCGGTGAAAGGGTTAAGATGCCATTTTTGATTCTAAATCTAGAGTATACAAAAAAAAACAAAAAAAAAAACATGGCCACGGGCGTGAGACTGTCGACAAAGTGTCGGATGGGGTTCATGTCATGGGTCCACTGATATCACGTTTGTATTATGCCTAATCCATGATCAGAAGGATCGATTACACGCAGCATATCATTTCTCGTGGGCATTCATGGTAAATCACAGGACACTGTACGTTTGATTTAATAGGTCCCCAGAATTTTGGTCGCTAATTACCTTTGTATTGTATCATTTTACTGTGTTACATTTTTCTCACAACATAACCCCGATGTCTGGAACTTGGACTGACTGCTTTCTATGGGGGAGAGTGTTGTCACAAAATGAATCTGTGTAATCACACGGTCTCGGTTGTGTGTGTGTGTGTGTGTGTGTGTGTGTGTGTGTGTGTGTGTTCGCGCGCGGGCGCGCGCGCGCACACCTGCGTAAGTGCAAAGGACAGTTACCCTGACCGATGCCGTGGGTTCTTTTACGTGCGCGGCTACGCACATGGCTGCACACAGGACATCGGTTTATAGTTTCATCCATAAGACTAGCACCCAGATCACCAGTTAAGTAAAGCCACGGAGAGGGGGAATAAAAAAGAAGGAAAAAAAAACAAACAAAAAAAACAAAAACAAAACAACAAAAATCTGGGTCCGTGCAGGAACCGAACCCAGGACAGTCGTTTCCTCGTCAGGCAGACTTTACCACCGGGCCACCACTGCGTGTATAGAAAATGAATAAACAGATAAACAAACAAATAAATAGATCATAATTATGATAAATAATTCGATAGATAAATGAATTAAGAAAAGGAAGAGGGGTGGTGGGGGTGGGGGGTGGGAATCACAACCAACCAAGCAACCAAACAAAACAAAATAAAACTAAACAATAATGCGATGCCTTGCTTCCCACCCCACCCGCTCCCCCCCCACCCCCCGCCCTCACCCCCCGCCCCTACCTCCTCCCTCTCTCTCCAACCCCACTACTAACCCCCACCCAACCCCAACCCCCAACCCCTACCCCACATCCCCCATCCCCTTCCAGCAGAGCAAGAACCACCACCGCCCACCACCACCACCCCACCAACACCAGACCCGGCAACACAACAACACCAACACCAACAGCTAAGCACCACCACCACCACCACCACCACCACCGGCCAAGTTGGCCGCGGCGACCCGAGAGAAGAGAGACCACCCCCCGCCGCCACCCAAACCACCACCCTGACCTGCGGCGTTCCGGAAGGCACACAGCAGCTGCCCGTCTGTCGGATCTCCCTCACCTACTACGCCCCAGATCGCCAGAGAAGCCAGGAACTCGCCCGAAAGCTCCCCCCTCCTTCGAGAACCGTCACCCCCCTTCCGAACCCGACAGCGCCGTCGCCAGCGCCGCCTCTTCGGGACCGCTTCGCCGCAGGACTCGACATCCGGGTCGACCCGGAGTCGCCGGAAATCCGGCTAAGCGTGGCGGAAGTGACGTGCCAGAACGCCGGAAGTTACGTGTGCGACGTCGTTCAAGTCCGATCTGAAGAGCTCGACGGAGGAGAAAGAGGAGGACGAGAAAGAGGAGTAGGAGGGGGAGGTGATGGTGGCCCCAGATTTGGAGGGGAGGAGGAGTGTGGGAAGGCTGTGTGGATCTCGGACGACGAAGATGGCCTGAAGGAGAAGAACGAGTCGGGATTTGTCTGGCAACGGTCTTCAATCCGTGTGGACGGTATGGGGAATGGTGGGATAGACGTGAGAAACAACGTTGTGTTTGTGACAGAACAGACAGAAAGACACACACACACACACACACACACACACACACACACACACACACACACACGCACACAGACTGACTGAACGACTGACTGATTGACTAACTGAACGACTGACAGAAAAAAAAAAACAAAGAGAGAGACCGAGTGAACGACTGACTGACTGACTGACAGATAGATCGACCGACCGACAGACAGAGAGACAGACAGACTGACTGAACGACTGACAAACAAATACACAGATAGACTGACTGACCGAACGACAGACAGACTGACAGACCGAAGACAGACTGTCAGACTGATCAACCGACCCACAGACGGACTGTGGGTGACTTTCTTTCTTTCTTTCTTTCTTTCTATCTTTCTTTCTTTCTTTCTTTCTTTCTTTCTTTCTTTCTTTCTTTCTATCTTTCTTTCTTTCTTTCTTTCTATCTTTCTTTCTTTCTTTCTTTCTTTCTTTCTTTCTTTCTTTCTTTCTTTCTTTCATTCTTTCTTTCTTTCATTCTTTCTTTCATTCATTCTTTCTTTCTTTCTTTCATTCTTTCTTTCTTTCTTTCTTTCTTTCTATCTTCATCGGTTTTCTTTCCGGCCTTCCTTCTTTTACTTCCTTGACCTCAGTGAGTAAAACGTGGCTATGCCATTCGAATCAGCTAGCTAGCCGACTAGCCAGCCTGTAAGATGATAGCTGTAATAGTGGCTTAACTCTCTCCATACGAACGGCGAAAGAGACGACGTTAACAGCGTTTCACCCCAATTACCATCATCAAAATATTGCAAGCGGAAGGCTCTTATACTGAAGAGGTGAATGTTGACAAAGAATACCACAATTCTGACGACGGAAGCTAAAGGTTGGGTCATTCAGACACCCACTGGACATCCGAGGGGTCTGTGTCGAGGAGAAGAGAGGACTGGCCGTACTGAATGAGTTAACTAAACTAACTTAGTCAGTAGTCTTTTTGTTTGTTCGTTAGATTTCTCCAACGACGGTTGTGTTGTTGTTAATTATTCTGTTGAATGGCTTTCTTGTTGTTTTGATTTCTTTGTTTGTTTTTTCTGTTTGTTTATTTATCATTCAAGACATCAATTACCTGTTGATTGATTGATTTATTTATCCATTTATTTGTTTATCAATTGATAATTCATTTATATATTCACTTATCTCTTGGCTTCTTTATTTCCCTATTCATCAGCTCATTCATTGCTCCAAAAGACAAATGACCACTGGTGGATGAATGTGTCGGTTGACTGCACGGTCAGTTAATTCGCTGATTATTAAACTGACTGACTGACTGACTGATGCATTGACTGATTGACTGACTGATTGATTGGTTCGGTACCCCCACTCCCCTGTGGTTTCTATGGTTACAGTGTTTCCGAACCACACCAGCGTAGAAGTGGTCAAGGACCCTGGGAAACCGGACCTGACGGTCATCCACTGTAGCGTGGTCACCAGTCTGGAGGTGAGGGTCACGCCGCCCGTGCACAGGCACTGTAGAGTCCGTCAGAACAGCGGTGCCGGAGCACAGTGCAGTATAGCACAACGTATTTTGTATTTGTATTTGTATTTCTTTTTATCACAACAGATTTCTCTGTGTGAAATTCGGGCTGCTGTCCCCAGGGAGAGCGCCTCGCCACACTACAGCGCCACCCATTTTTTTTTTGTATTTTTTCCTGTGTGCAGTTTTAGTTGTTTTTCCTATTGAAGTGGATTTTTCTACAGAATTTTGCCAGGAACAACCCTTTTGTTGCCGTGGGTTCTTTTACGTGCGCTAAGTGCATGCTGCACACGGGACCTCGGTTTATCGTCTCATCCGAATGACTAGCGTCCAGACCACCACTCAAGGTCTAGTGGAGGGGGAGAAAATTTCGGGGGCTGTGCCGTGATTCGAACCAGCGCGCTCAGATTCTCTCGCTTCCTAGGCGGACGCGTTACCTCTAGGCCATCACTCCACAGTACAGTAAAGTACAGTACAGTACAGTAAAGTACAGTGCAGTAAAGTACAGTGCAATGCAGTGCAGTGCAGTGCAGTCTAGTACAACATAGTGGTACAGTACAGAACATTATAGTACAGTATAGCACAGCACAGCACACGACAGTGCAGTATAGCACAACATACTTGTACAGTACAGTGCAGTATAGCACAGCACAGCACACCACAGTACAGTGCAGTATAGCACAACGTAGTTGTACAGTACAGTAAAGTACAGTACAGTACAATAAAGTACATTACAGTACAGTGCAATGCAGTGCAGTGCAGTGCAGTCTAGTACAACATAGTGGTACAGTACAGTACACTATAGTACAGTATAGCACAACACAGCACAAGACAGTGCAGTATAGCACAACATACTTGTACAGTACAGTGCAGTATAGCACAACATACTTGTACAGTACAGTGCAGTATAGCACAACGTAGTTGTACAGTACAGTAAAGTAAAGTGCAGTGCAGTAAAGTACAGTGCAGTACAGTGCAGTATAGCACAGAACAGTACAGTTCAGTGCAGTATAGCACAGGACAGCACAGTTCAGTGCAGTATAGCACAGGACAGCACAGTTCAGTGCAGTATAGCACAGGACAGCACAGTTCAGTGCAGTACAGCATAGTACAGTTCAATGCATTATAGCACAGGACAGCATAGTTCAGTGCAGCATAGCACAGGACAGCATAGTTCAGTGCAGTACAGCACAGTACAGTTCAGTGCAGTATAGCACAGGACAGTATATTTCAATGCAGTATAGCACAGTACAGCTCAGTGCAGTATAGCACAGGACAGCATAGTTCAGTGCAGTATAGCACAGTTCAGTGCAGCATAGCACAGCACAGTACATTTCAGTACAGTAGAGCACAGTACAGTTAAGTGCAGCATAGCACAGCATAGTACAGTACAGTACAGTACAGTACAACCTAGGCCCAGCAAAGTTCAGTACAGCATAGCACAGTACAGTGTAGTTCAGTGCAATATAGCACAACACAGTTCAGTACAGTATAGCACAGCGTAGTACAGTACACTACAGTAGGGTACAGTACAAAACAGCATAATACAGTACAGCACAGCACAACACAGAACAACACAGCACAGCACAGCACAGCACAGAACACCACAGCACAACACAGAACACCACAGCACAGAACAGCACAGCACAGCACAGAACACCACAGCACAGCACAGAACACCACAGCACAGAACACCACAGAACATCCAGCACAGCACAGAACACCAACCACAGCACAGAACACCACAGCGCAGAACACCACAGCACAGCACAGCACAGCACAGCACAGAACACCACAGCACAGAACACCACAGCACAGCACAGCACAGCACAGCACAGAACACCACAGCACAGCACACCACAGCACAGCACAGAACATCCAGCACAGCACAGAACACCACAGCACAGAACATCCAGCACAGAACATCCACAGCACAGAACACCACAGCACAGAACACCACAGCACAGAATACCACAGCACAGCACAGAACATCCACAGCACAGCACAGAACATCCAGCACAGAACATCCACAGCACAGAACACCACAGCACAGCACACCACAGCACAGCACAGAACATCCACAGCACAGCACACAACATCCAGCACAGAACAGCACAGCACAGAACATCCACAGCACAAAACATCCACAGCACAGAACATCACAGCACAGAACATCCACAGCACAGAACATCCACAGCACAGAACAGCACAGCACAGAACATCCACAGCACAGCACAGAACATCCACAGCACAAAACATCCACAGCACAGAACAGCACAGAACATCCACAGCACAGAACATCCACAGCACAGCACAGCACAGAACATCCACAGCACAGCACAGAACATCCACAGCACAGAACATCCACAGCACAGCACAGCACAGAACATCCACAGCACAGCACAGAACATCCACAGCACAGAACATCCACAGCACAGAACATCCACAGCACAGAACATCCACAGCACAGCACAGAACAACCACAGCACAGCACAGAACATCCACAGCACAGAACATCCAGCACAGAACATCCACAGCACAGCACAGAACATCCACAGCACAGCACAGAACATCCACAGCACAGAACATCCACAGCACAGAACATCCACAGCACAGCACAGAACATCCAAAGCACAGAACATCCACAGCACAGCACAGAACATCCACAGCACAGAACATCCACAGCACAGAACACCACAGCATAGCACAGAACATCCACAGCACAGAACATCCACAGCACAGCACAGAACATCCAGCACAGAACATCCACAGCACAGAACACCACAGCACAGCACAGAACATCCACAACACAGCACACCACAGCACAGAACATCCAGCACAGCACAAAACAGCACAGCACAAAACAGCACACCACAGCACAGCACAGAACACCACAACACAGAACACCACAGCATAGAACACCACAGCGCACCACAGAACACCACAGCACAACACAGAACACCCAGCACAGCACAGCACAGAACAGAACATCCACAGCACAGAACAGAACATCCAGCACAGAACACCACAGCACAACACAGAACACCACAGCACAGCACAGAACATCCACAGCACAACACAGAACACCCAGCACAGCACAGCACAGAACAGAACATCCACAGCACAGAACAGAACACCACAGCACAGCACAGAACATCCAGCACAGAACACCACAGCACAACACAGAACACCACAGCACAGCACAGAACATCCACAGCACAGCACAGAACATCCAGCACAGCACAGAACAGAACAGCACATCACATAATACCATAGCACAGCACACCACACCACAGCAAAACACAGCACAGCACAGAACATCCAGCACAGAACACCACAGCACAACACAGAACATCCAGCACAGCACAGAACATCCAGCACAGAACACCACAGCACAACACAGAACATCCAGCACAGCACAGAACAGCACATCACATAATACCACAGCACAGCACACCACACAACATTCAGCACACCACACCACAGCAAAACACAGCACAGCACAGAACATCCAGCACAGAACATCCAGCACACCACACCACAGCACAGCACAGCACAGCCCAGAACATCCAGCATAGCACAGCACAGCACAGAACATCCAGCATAACACAGCACAGCACAGCCCAGAACATCCAGCATAGCACAGCACAGCACAGAACATCCAGCATAACACAGCACAGCACAGCACAGAACATCCAGCATAACACAGCACAGCACAGCACAGAACATCCAGCATAACACAGAACACCACAGCACAACACAGAACAGCACAGAACACCACAGCACAGTACATAACACCACAGCACAGAACACCACAGCACAGCACAAATCATCCAGCACAGCACAGAACACCACAGCACAGAACACCACAGCACACCACAGCACAGCACAGAACACCACAGCACAGAACACCACAGCACAGAACACCACAGCACACCACAGCACAGCACAGAACACCACAGCACAGAACACCACAGCACACCACAGCACAGCACAGAACATCCATCACAGCACAGAACATCCATCACAGCACAGAACACCACAGCACAGCACAGCACAGCACAGCACAGCACAGAACAGAACATCCAGGACAACACAGCACAGCACAGAACATCCAGCATAACACAGAACAGCACAGCACAGCACAGCACAGCACAGAACATCCAGCATAACACAGCACAGAACAGCACATCCAGCACAGTACAATACAGCACAGCACATCCAGAACAGCACATCCAGCACAGCACAGCACAGCACAGTACAATACAGCACAGCACATCCAGCACAGCACAGCACAGCACAGTACAATACAGCACAGCACAGTACAGCACAGCACAGTACAACACATAAAAAATTTAAAAAAAATTAAAGAAGACGACTGACAATCCTTAACACACAGGGATGAGGTCAGTCTTGTCTGGCACAATGCAATGCAAACTACTAACAGGTCAGCTGGGTGTGGGAGACACTTCACGCAGCCGACAACAACGACGACAGTGAGGGCGACGGGGGGGTCTGGGTTCGAGTATCGCCGGGCGCCCGCGACGCCAACATCAGCGTGAGGCGACAGGCCGACGGCGATGGCCCTTGCTGGCTCCAGTCCAGCACCATGACGTCAGAAGGGATCGCGGCCCCGCCGGCCCGAGGTCGTGACGTCACGTCCGGCGTCACTGCCGTCAGGTGTTACGTCACTGCCGAGAACCGAAGCTTCGTGCATCTCGCCGGTTATTTCAACACGTCATCAGGTAAAGTGGTGGGGACCGGCGGGGGCGGGGTGTGGGGAGGGGAGCGGTGTGAGGGAAAGAAGGTGAGGGGGGAGGGGGGGTTTCGTGGGGGGTGGGGGTGGGGGGGGTGATGTCGGGTGCGCGCGCGTCCACACACACACTGACGCACGCTCACATGCTCACACACGTACAATAAAATAATACAGAGATGCTAGCGCACGGGTGCGCTCATACACACACACACACACACATGCTCGCACGCACAGACGCACATGCACGCACGCACATACACACGCGCGCGAACACACACAAGCATACACACACACACGCACACACACACACACACACACACACACACACACAAGATCACTCAACTAATAATATACGTGTAAAGCAACAGGCACAGATTATGACCAGTTCTTGGGGAAAATGTTGATCTTCAAATATCAAAATAATTCCACGGGGGGTGAAAAAAAACAACAAAACAAGTTTATCAGAATTTTGCTTTAGCTGATGTGGAGTGTGTCTTCGAAACGTACAATGCATGGTTGAACTGGTTATAATTATATCGATATTTATCATCACAACCTGTTTGGCTTCTCTGCCTGTTGTGGTTGATTAAAAAAAACGGGGAGGGGGGGGGTTAGAGGTAAAAGGTTAAAGGTCGTGCCAATAACAGGCCCAGCCAATAACAGCGCTGATAAAAATGAGGCCCATCTGTCAATTTTTCCATATTTCTATATGCCTGCCAGACATGGACCTTGACAGCTGAATTTATAGAATAAGATACAGGCCTTAGATAACTCTTCTTCTTTTTCCATTTTTCCTCTCTTTTGACAGTTTTGTTTAGCCGTACAGCAGGTCTGGAAAATAAATGTGTATGTAGATGTGTATGTGCGGGTGTGTGTGTGTGTACTGGTGTGTGTGTGTGTGGGGGGGGGAAGGGTGTGCATACAGCAATATTTGTACATAATGCTTCTTTTTGGCCCACAGTGTGTGTGCGTGTGTATGTGTGTGTGTGTGTGTGTGTGTGTGTGTCTGTGTCTGTGTGTGTATGCATGTGTGTGTGTGTGCGTGTTTGTGTGTGTGTGTGTATGTGTTTGTGTGTGTCTGTGTGTCTTTGTGTGTGTGCGTGTGTGTGTGTGTGTGTGTGTGTGTGTATGTGTGTGTGTGTGTGTGTGTGTGCGTGTGTGTGTGTGTGTGTGCGTGTGTGTGCGTGTGTATGTGTGTGTGTGTGTACAGATTTTCTTCGGTTTTTTTTTTTCGTTTTTTTTTGTGCGCTTAGAGTTGATTTCATCAAGATTTTGCGCCTTATAAATACCATTATTATTATTATCATTATCATTATTATTAATATTATTATTATTATTATTATTATTCTGGAAGATCCTTTGCATCGCATAAAGGTATCACATCACAAACGATAAAGTGTGTAAAAAGAGTCAAGCAAGCTACTGGGTACACATGGCATGGTGATCTCCAGACCACTGAAAAGAAAAGGAAATGGCCACGTGTCTGACGTTCATCAGTTTCAGTTTCAGTTTCAGTAGCTCAAGGAGGCGTCACTGCGTTCGAACAAATCCATATACGCTACACTACATCTGCCAAGCAGATACCTGACCAGCAGCGTAACCCAACGCGCTTAGTCAGGCCTTGAGAAAAAAAGAAGAAAAAAAAAGAAGGTAAATAAATAATAGATAAACTTACATAAATAAATAAATATATAAATAATCATAATATAAAAAGGTAGTAGTGATGATAATAATAATAATGAAATAATAATCATAAATAAATAAATAAATAAATAAGACAACAATGATGATAAATAAGCAAACAAATGTAAAACATGAAGACACACATTCACACATACACCCACACATGCATAACAGATATGCACCAAACATGCAGTTTCACAGATATGATAGCACAGTCAAATACATATAAACGTACATGAGCTCCAACACACACACACACACACACACACACACACACACACACACACATTACCCTGCACCTCCTCTACCCCCCACCTCCACACGCTCATTTCTAGTCTACGTATCGCAGCTTCCACGGCGCACACAAACACACACACACACACACACACACACACACACACACACACACACACACACACAGATGAACACTTACTTGTACAAGCACACACACATACGCACATATCTCCCGCCCCCATCCCCACACACATATATACAAAGATATATATATATATATACGTTCCAATATCCTGTTGCTCCCACAGTGTAGGCATGCATACACTCATATACCTCATCCTCTACCCCACCTCCCCCCCACCCCCGCACCCCCACCTCCCCATCACACACACACACACACACACACACACACACTGGTGAGTACCTGCATGATGTGCATACTCTTTAAGCAAAACACTGTCCTGCATGTAATACGTACTTGTATGCATTGTTTGACCCCAAAGTCACCTGTTTTACACCTGAGTGTCACCAGAGATGTCACCCTATAGTGTCAACAGGGTCTCAGACAACTTCTCACATCAATTCTGAACACAACAGTACATGACAATCTGAGTGTACTGTAATGAGCCGCGTTATCGTAAGCCTCCAAAATAAGTACCCTGCTTCATACTTTCTTTCTCTTCTTTAACTCACTCAGTACGGCCAGTCCTCTCTTCTCCTCTACACAGACCCCTCGGATGTCCAGTGGGTGTCTGAATGACCCAACCTTTAGCTTCCGTCGTCAGAATTGTGGTATTCTTTGTCAGCATTCACCTCTTCAGTATAAGAGCCTTCCGCTTGCAATATTTTGATGGTGGTAATTGGGGTGAAACGCTGTTAATGTCGTCTCTTTCGCCGTTCGTATGGAGAGAGTTAAATCCAGGAATGAAGGGAATATGCGAATGGTAGGGATCTCGGAACAAGGGGGAGTAATGGTTCATATTAAAATGAAACAAAATGATAACACCCAGACAGAAAGAAGAAGAAGAAAGTCTTAGAACACGCAGTAGAAGATAAAAAAAAGTCAATAGTTTCTCCAGTCAATGGGAAACCATTCACAGCTTAGTCTTTTGTGAAGGACTATGACTCTCAAACTAGGAGGCAAAATTGCACTGACTCTTAGTGATGCAGCCTTGTAGGCTAGTTGGCCTTTGGGAACCATCCCAACGCCGACTGTCCTAAAACCCTCTTGGCCGAGAGAGTGGGGATGTACTTGAGCAAGACACTCTCCACTATAATCAAATTCTAGCCCAAATAGTCGGAACAGCAGTTAACTGCCTCCTCTGCTGTTCTGATGGTCATAGTCGGACACGACTGACTATCATATATAAAGATGAAAAACGCAGTTATCCAAATGTCACTGAACGTGAAGTAAGGTCACAAAAATGGAAAGGCTGCAGAAGAAGAAATACAGAAAACAAAAACAAAACAAAAAAACAATCAGAAGGCAGAGGAGGATGAGAAAGTAGAGGGGTATGTGCGCATGGGAGACGAGGCGTGGGACACTTGAGAGGAGAAGTGGTGGCATGACTGTAGTGAGTCGTAGAAAACGAAGAGCTACGAAGGACTGTACTCTGTACTAACAGTGAACTATAACATGAATTATAACAGTGAGTTCATCATCCATAACAACAGTGAAAAGCATGCTTATCATAACAAAAAAACAAAAAACAAAAAAAAAACAACCCCGTGATCAGTCAAAGGTAGATACCAATAGGTGTGTGTGTGTGTGTGTGTGTGTGTGTGTGTGTGTGTGTATTCTTCAGTTTAACGTCTATTCAGTATAAGTGTTATTAGACGGAAAGGAGAAAAGTAGTGGATAAAGGAAAGGGAATGCATGTGAATATTAGTGTAAGAAAGTGTTTTATCTTATGTAGTAGAGGAAAAGTACATTATAAGAAATTAAAAGTTAAAGAGATTGTGGTGTGTAATGAATGCGTGTGTGTGTGTGTGTGTGTGTGTGTGTGTGTGTGTGTGTGTGTGTGCGCGCGCGCTCGCGTGCGCGCGCGCGCGCGTGTGTGTGTGTAATTGTGTCTATACCTGTGTCAGTGTGTCTGTATGCGCGTGTGTGTGGCTGTGTGTGTGTGTGTGTGTGTGCGCGCCTGTGTGTGTGTGTCAGTATGTATGTGTGCATGCATTCCATGCAAATATAAGTACTTTTTTTCCTCTTTTTTTTTGTTGTCTATGTTGACAGGCGTAAAAGTAGCAACGGCAGCAGACATTATAAAACCAAATTTCGTTACCAACGGGGGTCTGGGTAAGTAACACTTTTCGTATTGTAAAAGTAATCCTTGTCTTGTCCTTGTCTCACGCACACACACACACACACACACACACACACACAAGTGGAGTGATGGCCTAGAGGTAACGCGTCCGCCTAGGAAGCGAGAGAATCTGAGCGCGCTGGTTCGAATCACGGCTCAGCCGCCGATATTTTCTCCCCTTCCACTAGACCTTGAGTGGTGGTCTGGACGCTAGTCATTCGGATGAGACGATAAACCGAGGTCCCCGTGTGCAGCACGCACTTAGCGCACGTAAAAGAACCCACGGCAACAAAAGGGTTTGTTCCTGGCAAAATTCTGTAGAAAAATGCACGTCAATAGGAAAAACAAATAAAACTGCACGCAGGGGAAAAAATACAAAAAAAAAATGGGTGGCGCTGTAGTATAGCGACGCGCTCTCCCTGGGGAGAGCAGCCCGAATTTCACACAGAGAAATCTGTTGTGATAAAAAGAAATACAAAATGCACACACACACACACACACACACACTGAC
>NC_134909.1:8771587-8789087 GCF_041734735.1 Babylonia areolata | reverse complement strand
CTTCTGGCCTCTTTGGACTGGTGCCAGCAACACGGTCACAGGCAGCAACACAAGGAAAGCTCCCGGAGAAACGCCAGCAGCAACAACAGAAAAGCGCAGCAGACGACGCAGCACCAGTCAAGCAAGCCTGTTCCCGGAATCTTCAACAAAGTCATGGAGCGAGCGAAGGTGAGTCGGAAGAAGAACATGGAATCAGACCACCTGACGACACAGAAGAGGTGACGACGAGTCCAAGCAGTGACAGGGGGCGTCCAGCGATACCGAGACTGATGCCAGAAAGCGGTCATCTGGACGCTCTGTTCCAAGTCAGGCAGTGCTCTTCGGACACGTCTCCGGCCAGACGTTCGGAGAGGACGGGGAACCGCAAGAAACCCAACAACCCTGACGTGGGCAGCACGCCAGCAGCAACGACCGCCGGGAAGGGAGCTCACCGAGACACAGCACACAGACCCAGCGGCCTCGTGAAATCACCACAGACACTGGCTGACGATAAACACACCGCCGATAACAGATCGGACCTGTCCGCCAGCTGCCGACCTGAGGGGCCGCAGCCGTCCAAGAATAGCCTGGTGAACGTGTCGACAGCCGACAGACGGCGACACCTGACGGACGCCATGTCCAAGAGTGCCGGGGAACTTCGCGGTGTGCTGGGAGGCAGAAGGACACGGATCCCCGAGCTGAGCGCCTCGGGTCACGCGCGCTTCCACCCGTTCCAACGGAGCTGCGGCCAGGTGCCCTCCCTGTGGCCGCCCACCAGGGTCTCCAGCTGCCTGCCCCGCCCCCACACCGCCAGCAGCTCGGACGGCTCCTTCAGCCTCAGCCTGTGCTCAGCCTCCTCCAGCCTGCTGTCTGGGGCCAGCGGCATGTCCCAGACTGACATCGACCTGCTGGCGGTCAGCGAGTTCACGGACCCTGACCAAGCTTCCAAGAGCAGCCTGCTGCAGCAGGAGTCGCCCACAACCAAGACGGTGAGAAAACTGCCCGTGAGGAAGAAAAGTTTGCCAGTCGCGTGCCTTGCTCAGGATGACCACAGACCGTGTGGCGCGTCAAGTAAGGAACGTGACCTGCTCCACGGCAAACTGTCAGGGAGGTCAGCCACGCCCCCAGCTGCCGGGAAACAGGTTGCCAGGGACGGCGGTCACTCCAACAGCAGTCTGCCTCACCTCAAGACCCGAGCAGGGGTTCACCGCCCTTTTTCGCAAGCCTCCGCCGTCAGAACGTCCCCGCACTCGGCCATCCCAGCCAGGCGGAAGGGATCTGCTGTACAACTTGAGGTCAACGAGCTGTCCGCGTGGTCCCCGTCATCATCCCCATTTCCCGACAGGGAGCAGGAAATGTTCGAAATGCTGGAAAACCTGATCAACACAGAGGCAGAGCTCGCCAGATCTCCAACGACTGGCTCAGAAAACCAGCCGGCATCACGTGGAACAGCAGAACACGTTCCCTTCGTAAGCCCCGACTCCACCCCGACTGGGGATTGCAACTCCGGCCAGGGAGGCGTCAGTCCGAAGACCGTGTCGGACGAGGTCATCAAGCAGTCGGCTGCAGCTGAAATGAGAGTCACGGGCGGGAGCGACGGCGAGGGAAGGCTGCCCGTGAGAAACGTCGCCACCAAAACAGCGTTGCCCGTGAAATCCACACCTTCCTCGGGTCACAGCTTCTCCCAAACCCCATGCCAAGCAGGAGAGAAGGCAGCTGGAGTGGCTCGGAAAGGTAGCTTCATCCCCTTTGCTTCCAGTCCACAAAGACTCAGCAAGCAAACCACGAACGCTGAAGAACAGACGGCTGCCAAGAGTCCTCGTCGACGTGAAAAACTGACCCGAGTTTTGAAGAGGGAGGCTAACGGAACAAAAGAAAGCAGCAGCATCACGAACGAAGGGGAACAACGACCCCACACACAGACAGCTTTATCCATTCCTAACGTGTTCACATCAGAAACCAGTGTGAAAGACAGTGATGCGGGCGCCGCCAGTACTAAAACCAGCAGTCTCCCAACAGCTCAGACAGTCCACACGAAAGCTTTAGCTCCTGATAGAGGCAGCCTCAGCGGCGCCGGCAACATCTACGACGAAGAAGCAGCAGCAGGCATCAGGAGCACTCCGGTATTGTCGCAGCTGACACGTCCAGCGCCAAGACGCCAGCGCAGCGGCTCGGGGGCGTCACAGGGGAAAAAGGGAAATCATCACGTCTCGAGCCGTGCAGACAGCCTCGACGACATCCCTGACAACAGCCAGACCAGGGAGGAGAAGGAGGAGGAGGAGGTGAAGGAGGAGGAGGTTGGCACTAGGCGCGGACACAGTGCTACAAGGCAGAGGTTCACGAGCCTCAGGAACGCCCCCAACCGCCCCGATCCCGACCCCGACCCCGACCCCGACCCCCCCCTCCTCCTCCCCACCCAGCACAGCCCCAGCCCCGGCTGTTCTGCGGTTCCTGAAGGAAGAGAACACCAGGATGGTTCCTGAAGGGTCCGCGGACATCTCCCACCACCTGCCCCTCAAGACCGTGTGAAGCGCGTGCGCATACATCAACCAATCAATCAATCAACCAACCAGCCAGTCAACCAACCAACCAACCAATCAATCAACAACCAAGCAAGCAACCAACCAATCAACCAACCAACCAACCAATCAAACAATCGTCAGTCAATAAATCAATAAATAAATGAATGAATGGATAGATAGATAAGCAAGCAGACAGATACTTATTTTCTCATTAAAAAAAAAAAGAAAATGTTTGAGGGCCAAAAACTGGATACAACACCAAAGTAAGCAATTAATACAACAACAATAACAGCGAAAAGCGTAAGTTTACTGCGAAGCCAACACACAAACATTCTATGTTGTAATCATAATGATAATGGATACCTATACCTATACCTATATCGCACACGATCCAGAAATCTGCTCTGTGTGTTTTACAGATTGAAAAAAAATTAAAAAAATTCATGAATATTCTTTCTTTTTTTTTTTTTTTTTTTTTTTTTTTTTTTTTTTTTGAGTATGTAGATATACAGGTGGAAAGATGGATACATCTTTCTTGTTTTTTTAATTTTTTATCAAGAGCACCAACTGTGTCACAAAGAGATGCAAGAATGAATGTATGAACACGCAATATTGTATGTGTTTGGTAATAAATGCAGTGAACTTAATTAACAACTGCAAAATCGTGAATAAAAAGTATAATGATAATAAAAAAAAATAACAATAAATAATAATAACAGGACCGAATCGAAAATGACAAAACTGGAAGATTCTCCAGTTGATAACTGTGCTGCATACATACATACATACATACAGACAGACAGACACGCAGACAGAAAAAAAAAGATGACATAAAGCTTTGTTTTTAGTGGAAGTTTATATGCATTATATTGATGTTTACGATACCAGTAAGCTTGCTTCTTGAAAAAAAAAAAAAATCTGTATACGAATATACATATATATTATATGAAAAAAAAAAAATTTTGTTTTAGTGTAAACTCATAAGCATTATATCGAAGTTTACAGTAAGCTTACTTACTTTTTTTTTCCTTTTTCTTTTTTTTTCAAAAGGTATCTATACATAAGGACACAAATTTATTAGCTGTGGAATAAAAGAGTTTATATATTGAAACAATTTGGCATTCTTTCGTGTTTCGTATTTCATTCTGTTTGTTGTTGTGGGTTTCTCTTTCTCTCTTTCTCATTCTCATTCTCTCTCTTTCTCTCTCTCTCTTTATCTCTCTCTTTCTCTCTTCCTCTCTCTCTCTCTCTCTTTCTCTTTCTCCCCCCCTCTCTCTCTCTCTTTCTCATTCTCATTCTCTCTCTGTCTCTCTCTTTATCTCTCTCTTTCTCCCTTCCTCTCTCTCTCTCTCTTTCTCTTTCTCTCCCTCTCTCTCTCTCGTTCCCTCTCTCTCTTTCTCCCTCCCTCTCTCTCTTTCTCCCCTTCTCTCTTTCTCATTCTCTTTCTCATTCTCTCTTTCTCTCTCTTTCTCCCTCTCTCTCTTTCTCCCTCTCTTTCTTTCTCATTCTCTCTCTCTCTTTCTACCTCCTCTCTTTCTCTTTCTCTCTTTCTCCCTCTCTCTCTTTCTCCCTCTCTTTCTTTCTCATTCTCTCTCTCTCTCTTTCTACCTCCTTCTCTCTTTCTCTTTCTCCCCATCTCTCTCTCTCTCTCTCTCTCCCTCCCTCCCTCTCTCTCTCTCTCTTTCTCATTCTCTCTTTCACTCTTTCTCTCTTTCTCATTCGCTCTTTCTCTCCCTCTCTCTTTCTCTCTGTCTCTTTCTCTCTTTCTCCCTCTCTTTCTCCCTCTCTCTTTCTCCCTCTCTCTCTTTCTCATTCTCTCTCTCTTTCTTTCTCCCCCCCTCTCTCTCTTTCTCTCTCTCTCTCTGTATCTTTATTTATGTCTGTCATCTCTCTGTCTCTGTTTTTTGTTTTGTTTTTGTTTGATGGTTGTTTTTGTTTTCTTTTTCTTTTCTGGAACATGTGTTGAGGTCCTGTAGGAACACTGAAAATATAATTATGCATGACACATCATGTCAACAACTCTTGTATTGTGTGATTTTGTATCGTATCGTATTGTATTGTAAAGAATAGTTAGAATATAATAAAATATGTCTTTATTACGAAGTGTACCGAGGACACTAAGAATATCGGTGGGGGTGGGGGTAAGGGGGGGGCCGGGGGGGGGATAGTACAGGAAAAGGTGCAAACATGAATCTAAAATCACACACAAACACAGATACAGCAGAATTTAGGATACATACATGTGCACATCAATATACAAACTTGTACACACACACACACACACACACACACACACACACACACACACACACACACACATATTCTCTCTCTCTCTCTCTCTCTCTCTCTCTCTCATACGCACACACACACACACACACACACACACACACGTGTTTGAACATAAGCTGCATATGTGGATGGGGCTGATGACTAGTATTGCACTTGATTACTTTTTTGTCACAACAGATCGTCAGAAATTCGGACTGTTCTCCTCGTGGAGAGCACGACGCCACAGCACAGCGCCACCCATATACATATACATTTTTTCGGTCTGCAAGTGTACATAATAATGATGATCATATAATAATATATTGTACTTATATGGCGTAAACTCCCCATATGTGGAGTGATGGCCTAGAGGTAACGCGTCCGTCTAGGAAGCGAGAGAATCTGAGCGCGCTGGTTCGAATCACAGCTCAGCCGCCGATATTTTCTCCCCCTCCACTAGACCTTGAGTGGTGGTCTGGACGCTAGTCATTCGGATGAGATGATAAACCGAGGTCCCGTGTGCAGCATGCACTTAGTGCACGTAAAAGAACCCACGGCAACAAAAGGGTTGTCCCTGGCAAAATTCTGTAGAAAAATTCACTTCGCTAGGAAAAACAAATAAAACTGCACGCAGGAAAAAATACCAAAAAAATGGGTTGCGCTGTAGTGTAGCGACGTGCTCTCCCTGGGGAGAGCTACCTGAATTTCAAACACAGAGAAATCTGTTGTGATGAAAAGAGATATACAATACAAGACAATATAATACAATATGATGGGCTCTAAGCGCCTCGCATGAGACAATACATAATATACAATATTGTATACCAATTACGAGCGCATGAGGACAAAGAAGTGGGGGGGGGGGGGGGGGGGGGGGCGGGGGGGGGGGGGAACCAACATCTACATAAACCAATACAATACTCCAAACTATAGATGAGTAATCGCATGAAAAGGTACAAAACACACCCCCTACACACACACACACACACACACACACACACACACGCACACACACACACACACACACAATAGAGGGGGGACACAGGGGGAGTGCAGAGGGTGTTTGTTCCCCTATCAAAATATGTTGTTCTACAGATTGGGACAACTCTTTTGTTGCCGTGGGTTCTTTCCATTAAGTGTATACTACACACGGGATTTTGATTTGATGATAAGGATAGTGATATAGATACTTATTTCTATAGCGCCTATCCTCGGTCGGAGACCAAGCTCTAAGCGTTTTACAAACACAGAGTCATTTGCACAACAGGCTGCCTGCCTGGGTAGATGCCGACTGATGGCTGACATTTGGGCGCTCATCATTCGTTTCCTGTGTCATTCAATCAGGTTTCAGTCACGCATACATATACTTATACAGACATGCGAGATTTTTACGTGTATCACCGTTTTGTTTATTTATCCCGCCATGTAGGCAACCGCACTCCGTTTTGGGGGCTGTGCATGCTGGATGTGTTCTTGTTTCCATAACCCGCTGAACGCTGACATGGATTACAGGATCTTTAACGTGTGTATTTGATCATCTACGTGCGTACACACACGAAGGGGGTTCAGGCACTGTCAGGTCTGCACGTATGTTGACCTGGGAGATCAGAAAAATCCCCCCACCCCCACCCCCCACCAGACGCCGTTACCGAGATTCGAACCTGGGACCCTCAGATTGAAAGTCAAACGCTTTAACCACTCGGCTATTGCGCCCGCAGGTTTTATCGTTTCTTCCTAATGACTAGCGCCCAGACACCACTCAAGGTCTAGCTGGACGGGGGTGGGAGTACAAAAATTCGGGTGAGTGTGGGATTCGAACCTTTGCACGCAGATTTTTCTCGCTTCCCAAGCTGGCGAGTTACCCCTGGGCCACCACTCCCACACAGTTTGCAGCATCTCCCACAGGAACCTTCACTCGCCACTGACTGCAGCGCCGCCTAGCGATTGGCTGTCTGTCTACAAGGGGAGGGAATTCTGGCGTTTGAGGAGGCTTCTTCAGGACCTCGACCAGAAGTGTCGGCAGTTTGTTAACACATCAAAAATGTGCCCCCAAAAAATGTATATGATGTTCAACAGGTTTTCCAGTTTTACCCTTTTATTTATTTATTTATTTATTCATTCATTTATTTATTTATTTATTTATTTATTTATTTGTTTTTACAGCAGCAACTTTCTATTGACAGAATCAAACGCCTTCTCGAAATCAATAAATGCTACATATAATTTTCGATTTAGACAAAGCTGTTTTTGACCAAATGACATAAATGTGAACATGTGATCTATAGTGGAGTAACTTTTCTTGAACCCTGCTTGGAATTCACCTGTAATGTTATTATCACTCACCCATTCTTGCAGTCTCCTGTTAATCACTGCACTGTGTAACGTACTTCATACATTACACAATGAAAATGCCTCTGTGGTTTGTAGGGTTGTTTGCGTCACCTTTCTTACACAATGGAAGGACAAGCACGTGGGAGGCGGCAGCGGCGGCGGCGGCAAACACCACAAAGTCCACCACGTCCATCTGCCCCAGGTGCTGTCCGCCGCCACCAGTCCCGCCATGGGCAACGCCCCGCTGCCCTCCCCAAACAAGCGCCGGCAGCACTCCCCAAGGAACACCCTGCACCCACACCACCACCACCCTCACCCCCACCCTCAGCCCCACCATCCCCTCACGGTGCTGCTGGACAGGGGCGGCAGCTTCCCCAGCCACCAGCAGCTCCCTTCAAAGGACCGAGGAGGGAACGAGCCCACAGGCCCCGCCCTGGCGTTGCCTGGCAACGCTTTCTCCAGCAGAGGAACCACGGGCGGGCAGGAGGAGGGTGGTGACGCGGACATGGCTGGAAAATCGGGGTTGTTGGCAGGTAGTGTAGACGCTCATGGTGAAAGGCTGCTGCCCGCCTCATCGTCACCACCACCACCACCACCGGGTAGTGTCCCACGCGACAACGACACACTGCTTTCCCTGGACAAGGCGATTCATGAAATCTCCCACGAGGCGCTGCAGGCCACGGCACGGATTCTGAGCACCAATACCGGAGCCGTCGACAGCAGCAGCGTGGAGGAGGCCGACGGCGAAGACACCGGCCAGGGAGACGGAGCGGGCGAGGAAACCGTCGTGTCTCCGAAAAGAGTCCAGCTGCCAGTGCACTCCAGAACCTCTCTGATGAGGCTCAAGTTGATGGAGAACATCAGGGCGTCCTTGATGAAGAGTCATCAAGACTCCACCGCCTCCTCCCTGCAGAAGAGACCGCAGCCTTTGAAACGTTTTTCCAGGTTCTCGCCCCTGAAGCACCTTTCACCAGGGGGCCTGACCGCGGGGTCAAAGAGCGGCCAGTCCTTGGAACATCCGCCCAGCTCAATCCCCAGGACCCAGATCCCCCTACATGTCCGCAGGACGGGTGCCGACAGTCCTGAAGGGTCTCTGGGAAAGAGCAGGTCGAGCACGTCCCCGCAAAGGAACCAGCCCAGGAGTAGCTCCTGCCAATCAGTGTTGATGAGGGCGAGAAAAGCTCCTGGGAAAGCAAGCCTAAATGGTCCTGAGGAGAACTGTCATCCGCCTTCTGGCCTCTTTGGACTGGTGCCAGCAACACGGTCACAGGCAGCAACACAAGGAAAGGTCCCGGAGAAACGCCAGCAGCAACAACAGAAAAGCGCAGCAGACGACGCAGCACCAGTCAAGCAAGCCTGTTCCCGGAATCTTCAACAAAGTCATGGAGCGAGCGAAGGTGAGTCGGAAGAAGAACATGGAATCAGACCACCTGACGACTCAGAAGAGGTGACGACGAGTCCAAGCAGTGGCAGGGGGCGTCCAGCGATACCGAGACTGATGCCAGAAAGCGGTCATCTGGACGCTCTGTTCCAAGTCAGGCAGTGCTCTTCGGACACGTCTCCGGCCAGACGTTCGGAGAGGACGGGGAACCGCAAGAAACCCAACAACCCTGACGTGGGCAGCACGCCAGCAGCAACGACCGCCGGGAAGGGAGCTCACCGAGACACAGCACACAGACCCAGCGGCCTCGTGAAATCACCACAGACACTGGCTGACGATAAACACACCGCCGATAACAGATCGGACCTGTCCGCCAGCTGCCGACCTGAGGGGCCGCAGCCGTCCAAGAATAGCCTGGTGAACGTGTCGACAGCCGACAGACGGCGACACCTGACGGACGCCATGTCCAAGAGTGCCGGGGAACTTCGCGGTGTGCTGGGAGGCAGAAGGACACGGATCCCCGAGCTGAGCGCCTCGGGTCACGCGCGCTTCCACCCGTTCCAACGGAGCTGCGGCCAGGTGCCCTCCCTGTGGCCGCCCACCAGGGTCTCCAGCTGCCTGCCCCGCCCCCACACCGCCAGCAGCTCGGACGGCTCCTTCAGCCTCAGCCTGTGCTCAGCCTCCTCCAGCCTGCTGTCTGGGGCCAGCGGCATGTCCCAGACTGACATCGACCTGCTGGCGGTCAGCGAGTTCACGGACCCTGACCAAGCTTCCAAGAGCAGCCTGCTGCAGCAGGAGTCGCCCACAACCAAGACGATGAGAAAACTGCCCGTGAGGAAGAAAAGTTTGCCAGTCGCGGGCCACAGCTCAGAAAACGCGTGCCTTGCTCAGGATGACCACAGACCGTGTGGCGCGTCAAGTAAGGAACGTGACCTGCTCCACGGCAAACTGTCAGGGAGGTCAGCCACGCCCCCAGCTGCCGGGAAACAGGTTGCCAGGGACGGCGGTCACTCCAACAGCAATCTGCCTCACCTCAAGACCCGAGCAGGGGTTCACCGCCCTTTTTCGCAAGCCTCCGCCGTCAGAACGTCCCCGCACTCGGCCATCCCAGCCAGGCGGAAGGGATCTGCTGTACAACTTGAGGTCAACGAGCTGTCCGCGTGGTCCCCGTCATCATCCCCATTTCCCGACAGGGAGCAGGAAATGTTCGAAATGCTGGAAAACCTGATCAACACAGAGGCAGAGCTCGCCAGTTCTCCAACGACTGGCTCAGAAAACCAGCCGGCATCACGTGGGACAGCAGAACACGTTCCCTTCGTAAGCCCCGACTCCACCCCGACTGGGGATTGCAACTCCGGCCAGGGAGGCGTCAGTCCGAAGACCGTGTCGGACGAGGTCATCAAGCAGTCGGCTGCAGCTGAAATGAGAGTCACGGGCGGGAGCGACGGCGAGGGAAGGCTGCCCGTGAGAAACGTCGCCACCAAAACAGCGTTGCCCGTGAAATCCACACCTTCCTCGGGTCACAGCTTCTCCCAAACCCCATGCCAAGCAGGAGAGAAGGCAGCTGGAGTGGCTCGGAAAGGTAGCTTCATCCCCTTTGCTTCCAGTCCACAAAGACTCAGCAAGCAAACCACGAACGCTGAAGAACAGACGGCTGCCAAAAGTCCTCGTCGACGTGAAAAACTGTCCCGAGTTTTGAAGAGGGAGGCTAACGAAACAAAAGAAAGCAGCAGCATCACGAACGAAGGGGAACAACGACCCCACACACGGACAGCTTCATCCATTCCTAACGCCTCGGAGGGAGTGTTCACATCAGAAACCAGTGTGAAAGACAGTGATGCGGGCGCCGCCAGTACTAAAACCAGCAGTCTCCCAACAGCTCAGACAGTCCACACGAAAGCTTTAGCTCCTGATAGAGGCAGCCTCAGCGGCGCCGGCAACATCTACGACGAAGAAGCAGCAGCAGGCATCAGGAGCACTCCGGTATTGTCGCAGCTGACACGTCCAGCGCCAAGACGCCAGCGCAGCGGCTCGGGGGCGTCACAGGGGAAAAAGGGAAATCATCACGTCTCGAGCCGTGCAGACAGCCTCGACGACATCCCTGACAACAGCCAAACCAGGGAGGAGAAGGAGGAGGAGGAGGTGAAGGAGGAGGAGGTTTGCACTAGGCGCGGACACAGTGCTACAAGGCAGAGGTTCACGAGCCTCAGGAACGCCCCGAACCGCCCCGATCCCGAATCCGACCTCGACCCCCCCTCCTCCTCTCCACCCAGCACAGCCCCAGCCCCGGCTGTTCTGCGGTTCCTGAAGGAAGAGAACACCAGGATGGTTCCTGAAGGGTCCGCGGACATCTCCCACCACCTGCCCCTCAAGACCGTGTGAAGCGCGTGCGCATACATCAACCAATCAATCAATCAACCAACCAGCCAGTCAACCAACCAACCAATCAATCAACAACCAAGCAAGCAACCAACCAACCAACCAATCAAACAATCGTCAATCAATAAATCAATAAATAAATGAATGAATGGATAGATAGATAAGCAAAGAGACAGATACTTATTTTCTCATTAAAAAAAAAAAGAAAGAAAATGTTTGAGGGCCAAAAACTGGATACAACACCAAAGTAAGCAATTAATACAACAAGAATAACAGCGAAAAGCGTAAGTTTACTGCGAAGCCAACACACAAGCATTCTATGTGGTAATCATAATGATAATGGATACCTATACCTATACCTATATCGCACACGATCCAGAAATTTGCTCTGGGTGTTTTACAGATTGAAAAAAAAAAAAAAAATCGTGAATATTCTTTTTTTTTTTATCTTTTTTTTTTTATTTGAGTATGTAGATATACAGGTGGAAAGATGGATACATCTTTCTTGTTGTTGTTTTTTTTATCAAGAGCACCAACTGTGTCACAAAGAGATGCAAGAATGAATGTATGAACACGCAATATTGTATGTGTTTGGTAATAAATGCAGTGAACTTAATTAACAACTGCAAAATCGTGAATAAAAAGTATAATGATAATAAAAAAATAAAAAAATAAATAATAATAATAATAACAGGACCGAATCGAAAATGACAAAACTGGAAGATTCTCCAGTTGATAACTGTGCTGCATACATACATACATACATGCATACATACAGACAGACAGACAGACAGACAGACACGCAGACAGAAAAAAAAATGACATAAAGCTTTGTTTTTAGTGGAAGTTTATATGCATTATATTGATGTTTACGATACCAGTAAGCTTGCTTCTTGAAAAAAAAAAAAAATCTGTATACGAATATACATATATATTATATGAAAAAAAAAACTTTTTGTTTTAGTGTAAACTCATAAGCATTATATCGAAGTTTACAGTAAGCTTACTTACTTTTTTTGTTTCTTTTTTCTTTTCTTTTTTTCAAAAGGTATCTATACATAAGGACACAAATTCATTAGCTGTGGAATAAAAGAGTTTATATATTGAAACAATTTGGCATTCTTGCCTTTCGTGTTTCGTATTTCATCCTGTTTGTTGTTGTGGGTTTCTCTTTCTCTCTTTCTCATTCTCTCTCTTTCTCTCTCTCTCTTTATCTCTCTCTTTCTCCCTTCCTCTCTCTCTCTTTCTCTTTCTCCCCCCTCTCTCTCTCTCTTTCTCATTCTCTTTCTCTCTCTGTCTCTCTCTTTATCTCTCTCTTTCTCCCTTCCTCTCTCTCTCTCTCTTTCTCTTTCTCTCCCTCTCTCTCTCTCGTTCCCTCTCTCTCTTTCTCCCTCCCTCTCTCTCTTTCTCCCCTTCTCTCTTTCTCATTCTCTTTCTCATTCTCTCTTTCTCTCTCTTTCTCCCTCTCTCTCTTTCTCCCTCTCTTTCTTTCTCATTCTCTCTCTCTCTTTCTACCTCCTCTCTTTCTCTTTCTCTCTTTCTCCCTCTCTCTCTTTCTCCCTCTCTTTCTTTCTCATTCTCTCTCTCTCTCTTTCTACCTCCTTCTCTCTTTCTCTTTCTCCCCATCTCTCTCTCTCTCTCTCTCCCTCCCTCCCTCTCTCTCTCTCTCTCTCTCATTCTCTCTTTCACTCTTTCTCTCTTTCTCATTCGCTCTTTCTCTCCCTCTCTCTCTCTCTCTGTCTCTTTCTCTCTTTCTCCCTCTCTTTCTCCCTCTCTCTTTCTCTCTCTCTCTTTCTCATTCTCTCTCTCTTTCTTTCTCCCCCCCTCTCTCTCTTTCTCTCTCTCTGTATCTTTATTTATGTCTGTCATCTCTCTGTCTCTGTTTTTTGTTTTGTTTTTGTTTGATGGTGTGTTTTTTTTCTTTTTCTTTTCTGGAACATGTGTTGAGGTCCTGAAGGAACACTGAAAATATAATTATGCATGACACATCATGTCAACAACTGTTGTATTGTGTGATCTTGTATCGTATCGTATTGTATTGTAAAGAATAGTTAGAATATAATAAAATATGTCTTTATTACCAAGTGTACCGAGGACACTAAGAATATCGGTGGGGGTGGGGGTAAGGCCGGGGGGGGGATAGTACAGGAAAAGGTGCAAACATGAATCTAAAATCACACACAAACACAGATACAGCAGAATTTAGGATACATACATGTGCACATCAATATACAAACTTGTACACACACACACACACACACACACATTCTCTCTCTCTCTCTCTCTCTCTCTCTCTCTCTCTCTCTCTCTCTCTCTCTCTCTCTCTCTCTCATACGCACACACACACACACACACACATACACACGTGTTTGAACATAAGCTGCATATGTGGATGGGGCTGATGACTAGTATTGCACTTGATTACTTTTTTGTCACAACAGATCGTCAGAAATTCGGACTGTTCTCCTCGTGGAGAGCACGACGCCACAGCACAGCGCCACCCATATACATATATATTTTTCGGTCTGCAAGTGTACATAATAATGATGATAATATAATAATATATTGTACTTATATGGCGCAAACTCCCCATATGTGGAGTGATGGCCTAGAGGTAACGCGTCCGTCTAGGAAGCGAGAAAATCTGAGCGCGCTGGTTTGAATCACGGCTCAGCCGCCGATATTTTCTCCCCCTTCCACTAGACCTTGAGTGGTGGTCTGGACGCTAGTCATTCGGATGAGATGATAAACCGAGGTCCCGTGTGCAGCATGCCCTTAGTGCACGTAAAAGAACCCACGGCAACAAAAGGGTTGTCCCTGGCAAAGTTCTGTAGAAAAATTCACTTCGCTAGGAAAAACAAATAAAACTGCACGCAGGAAAAAAATACAAAAAAAAAAAAAGGGTTGCGCTGTAGTGTAGCGACGTGCTCTCCCCTGGGAAGAGCTACCTGAATTTCAAACACAGAGAAATCTGTTGTGATGAAAAGAGAAATACAATACAAGACAATATAATACAATATGATGGGCTCTAAGCGCCTCGCATGAGACAATACATAATATACAATATTGTATACCAATTACGAGCGCATGAGGACAAAGAAGTGGGGGGGGGGGGGGGGGCGGGGGGGGGGGGGGGGGGGGGGGGAAACCAACATCTACATAAACCAATACAATACTATACTCCAAACTATAGATGAGTAATCGCATGAAAAGGTACAAAACACACCCCCTACACACACACACACGCACACACACACACGCACACACACACACACAATAGAGGGGGGGGCACAGGGAGAGTGCAGAGGGTGTTTGTTTCCCTATCAAAATATGTTGTTCTACAGATTGGGACAACTCTTTTGTTGCCGTGGGTTCTTTCCATTAAGTGTATACTACACACGGGATTTTGATTTGATGATAAGGATAGTGATATTGTAACTTATTTATATAGCGCCTATCCTCGGTCGGAGACCAAGCTCTAAGCGTTTTACAAACACAGAGTCATTTGCACAACAGGCTGCCTACCTGGGTAGATGCCGACTGATGGCTGACATTTGGGCGCTCATCATTCGTTTCCTGTGTCATTCAATCAGGTTTCAGTCACGCATACATATACTTATACAGACATGCGAGATTTTTACGTGTATCACCGTTTTGTTTATTTATCCCGCCATGTAGGCAACCGCACTCCGTTTTGGGGGGTGTGCATGCTGGATGTGTTCTTGTTTCCATAACCCGCTGAACGCTGACATGGATTACAGGATCTTTAACGTGTGTATTTGATCATCTACGTGCGTACACACACGAAGGGGGTTCAGGCACTGTCAGGTCTGCACGTATGTTGACCTGGGAGATCAGAAAAATCCCCCCACCCCCACCCCCCACCAGACGCCGTTACCGAGATTCGAACCTGGGACCCTCAGATTGAAAGTCAAACGCTTTAACCACTCGGCTATTGCGCCCGCAGGTTTTATCGTTTCTTCCTAATGACTAGCGCCCAGACACCACTCAAGGTCTAGCTGGACGGGGGTGGGAGTACAAAAATTCGGGTGAGTGTGGGATTCGAACCTTTGCACGCAGATTTTTCTCGCTTCCCAAGCTGGCGAGTTACCCCTGGGCCACCACTCCCACACAGTTTGCAGCATCTCCCACAGGAACCTTCACTCGCCACTGACTGCAGCGCCGCCTAGCGATTGGCTGTCTGTCTACAAGGGGAGGGAATTCTGGCGTTTGAGGAGGCTTCTTCAGGACCTCGACCAGAAGTGTCGGCAGTTTGTTAACACATCAAAAATGTGCCCCCAAAAAATGTATATGATGTTCAACAGATTTTCCAGTTTTACCCTTTTATTTATTTATTTATTTATTCATTCATTTATTTATTTATTTATTTATTTATTTATTTGTTTTTACAGCAGCAACTTTCTATTGACAGAATCAAACGCCTTCTCGAAATCAATAAATGCTACATATAATTTTCGATTTAGACAAAGCTGTTTTTGACCAAATGACATAAATGTGAACATGTGATCTATAGTGGAGTAACTTTTCTTGAACCCTGCTTGGAATTCACCTGTAATGTTATTATCACTCACCCATTCTTGCAGTCTCCTGTTAATCACTGCACTGTGTAACTTACTTCATACATTACACAATGAAAATGCCTCTGTGGTTTGTAGGGTTGTTTGCGTCACCTTTCTTACACAATGGAAGGACAATAGATTCTGACCAACTTTCGAGATAGATCCCTTTGTCAAATAAAGAATTGAAAAGTTTAACAAGAAAATCTAAGATCACATTAACCTGGCAGGCGGTTTTTTTGTGTGTTTTTTTGTTGTTGTTTTTTAATCAACTGACCTAGAGAGAGTGAGAGAGAGAGATTGTGTGAGAGAGAGAGTTGAGTCAGCATTGACCGTAGCGCACTGGAAACGCAGAAAGACCCAAAACCAGCAACCCCCGTCATGGTAATGGTATAGCGTAATAAAGAGTGTTAGCATTCAGGTAATGTCGTTAACGTTTCGTTCTGGTGCCGTGTCTTTGAGAAAGGCATTTTACTCCAATTTCCCTCACTGTGCCCAGGGTGCGGGCCTGGTTAGGGAACGTTAAAAGGGAGGAGAAGACTGGGCCTCGCCTTCCTATGCCGAGCCCTAGACTCCATGGACATGAATTCACTGTCCAACAAAACAATATGCGACCCTCGACCTCAAAAGTAGAACAGTGCTTGTAACTGACGTGAAAACTTTGCTGACAATACTCAGCGTAATGATATCGAAGCAAACTATACATGCTGCGTTCGGACGCAGTAGCCGTGGTTAAAGCGTTGGAATTTTAATCTGTGGGTCCCGTGTTCGAATCTCGGTAACGGCGCCTGGAGGGAAAAGGGTGGAGATTTTTCCCATCTTCCAAGTCAACATATGTTCAGACTTGCTTGTGTCTGAACCCCCTTCGTCTGTATACGCAAGCAGAAGATCAAATACGCACGCTAAAGATCCTGTAATCCATGTCAGCGTTCGGTAAGTTATGGAAACAAGAACATACCCTGCACGCACACTCCCGAAAACGGAGTATGGCTGTTCACATGGCGGGATAAAATAAGCGAAACGGTCAAACACGCAAAATGTCTGTCTGAGTGTGTATGTGTACGTACCTTAAATCTGATTGAATGAATGACACAGGAAGCGAATAATGAGCGCCCAATGGCAGCCGTCAGTCGGCTCTTCCCAGGTAAGCAGCCCGTTGTGCAAACGACCCCGTGTTTGTAAAGCGCTTAGACGAGGATAGGCGCTATATAAGCATCCGTATCATTCATTCAGTTATTGTTGTACGTCTTATTTCCGCCCGGACTCGTTTCTGGTTTGTCCGTTGTTTTCGACGGGCGCAATAGCCGAGTGGTTAAAGCGTTGGACTGTCAATCTGAGGGTCCCGGGTTCGAATCACGGTGACGGTGCCTGGTGGGTAAAGGGTGGAGATTTTTACCATCTCCCAGGTCAACATATGTGCAGACCTGCTAGTGCCTGAACCCCCTTCGTGTGTATATGCAAGCAGAAGATCAAATACGCACGTTAAAGATCTTGTAATCCATGTCAGCGTTCGGTGGGTTATGGAAACAAGAACATACCCAGCATGCGCACCCCCGAAAACGGAGTATGGCTGCCCACATGGCGGGGTAAAAACGGTCATACACGTAAAAGTCCACTCGTGTGCATACGAGTGAACGCAGAAGAAGAAGAAGAGTCCGTTGTTTTCTTTCTATGCTGACTAGATCTGCTAAAAGTTAACTACCCAAGTCTTATGTCTTTATTTATGTCTGAACTGGCTCGGACACGACTATCATTGCATGGTGGCAGCTTTGACGAACCTTCTTCCCTCCAGTGGAATTCAGTTCTAGAGAAGAAAGATGCCATTCAAACAGCCTGATAGTTTCGACTTTTCACGCCCTGAAGTACGACCAACTTGGACAGAGATGTCTTCCATACCGAACTGCTGCAAAACTTACTGATGAAAAACTTCGATTCACAGGTAGGTGCACTGATGAATTCAATGGTATAAGAGGCAGAAAATATGTATGGAACATGCAGTGTTGACAGAAATGAAAATCCTGACAGAGATCGTCTAAATCATACGTCACGAAAGTGTCGTTAAA